>NW_027552988.1:0-49623 GCF_045843805.1 Urocitellus parryii
ATCTTGATGGTACTGGCAGGTAATGATCAGTACAACAACCCAATTGGCTCACCAAATTTCGTTCTTGTAGGTTAAACCGTTCCTTTGCAGTAACCGTTTTCATGTTTAGGTTTCACTCTGTTTTCTCCTATATGGATACATGGAGTTGGAAGTCTAAATCAAACACGGTTTGTGCAAGCTCTTTGAAACTTGGCACAATAATGTAGTTCCAAGTTCTGTCGCTATGGTTTGTGTCCTATTGAAGTAGGCCCAAGCAGAGACTGACGAGAATCACTTTCATTGAAAGGGGTTGCCAAGTTTCCAAAATCTACGAGTTTCCTGAAATCTCCGCAAACATTTTTTCACCCAATCTTGATGATACTTGCAGGTAATGATCAGTACACGAATCCCACTTTCCTCACCACATTTCGTTCTTCTCGGTTAAACCGTTGCTTTGCAGTAACCGTTTTCATGTTTAGGTTTCACTGTGTTTTCTCCTATATGGATACATGTAGTTGGAACTCTAAATCAAACACGGTTTGTGCTAGCTCTTTGAAACTTGGCACAATAATGTAGTTCCAAGTTCTATCGCTATGGTTTGTGTCCTATTGAAGTAGCCCCAAGCAGAGACTGACGAGAATCACATTCATTGAAAGGGGTTGCCAAGCTTCCAAAAAACTACGAGTTTCCTGAAATCTCAGCAAACATTTTTTCACCCAATCTTGATGGTACTGGCAGGTAATGATCAGTACATCAATCCCACTTGGCTCACCAAATTTTGTTCTTCTCGGTTAAACAGTTCCTTTGCAGTAACCGTTTTCATGTTTAGGTTTCACTCTGTTTTCTCCTATATGGATACATGTAGTTGGAACTCTAATTCTAACACGGTTTGTGCTAGCTCTTTGAAACTTGGCACAATAATGTAGTTCCAAGTTCTATCGCTATGGTTTGTGTTCTATGGAAGTAGCCCCAAGCAGAGACTGACGAGAATCACTTTCATTGAAAGGGGTTGCCAAGCTTCCAAAAAACTACGAGTTTCCTGAAATCTCAGCAAACATTTTTTCACCCAATCTTGATGATACTTGCAGGTAATGATCAGTCCACCAGTCCAACTTGGCTCACCAAATTTCGTTCTTCTAGGTTAAACCGTTCCTTTGCAGTAACCGTTTTCATGTTTAGGTTTCTTTCTGTTTTCTCCTATATGGATACATGTAGTTGGAACTCTAAATCAAACACGGTTTCTGCTAGCTCTTTGATACTTGGCACAATAATGTAGTTCCAAGTTCTATCGCTATGGTTTGTGTCCTATGGAAGTAGCCCCAAGCAGAGACTTACGAGAATCACTTTCATTGAAAGGGGTTGCCAAGCTTCCAAAAAACTACGAGTTTCCTGAAATCTCAGCAAACATTTTTTCACCCAATCTTGATGATACTTGCAGGTAATTATCAGTACACCAATCCCACTTGGCTCACCAAATTTCGTTCTTCTCGGTTAAACCGTTCCTTTGCAGTAACCGTTTTCATGTTTAGGTTTCACTCTGTTTTCTCCTATATGGATACATGTAGTTGGAACTCTAAATCAAACATGGTTGGTGCTAGCTCTTTGAAACTTGGCACAATAATGTAGTTCCAAGTTCTATCGCTATGGCTTGTGTCCTATTGAAGTAGCCCCAAGCAGAGACTGACGAGAATCACTTTCATTGAAAGGGGTTGCCAAGCTTCCAAAAAACTACGAGTTTCCTGAAATCTCAGCAAACATTTTTTCACCCAATCTTGATGATACTTGCAGGTAATCTTCAGTACACCAGTCCCACTTGGCTCACCAAATTTCGTTCTTCACGTTAAACCGTTCCTTTGCAGTAACCATTTTCATGTTTAGGTTTCACTCTGTTTTCTCCTATAGGGATACATGTAGTTGGAACTCTAAATCAAACACGGTTTCTGATAGCTCTTTGAAACTTGGCACAATAATGTAGTTCCAAGTTCTATCACTATGGTTTGTGTCCTATGGAAGTAGCCCCAAGCAGAGACTGAGGAGAATCACTTTCATTGAAAGGGGTTGCCAAGCTTCCAAAAAACTACGGGTTTCCTGAAATCTCAGCAAACATTTTTTCACCCAATCTTGATGGTACTTGCAGGTAATCATCAGTACACCAGTCCCACTTGGCTCACCAAATTTCGTTCTTCACGTTAAACCGTTCCTTTGCAGTAACCGTTTTCATGTTGAGGTTTCACTCTGTTTTCTCCTATATGGATACATGTAGTTGGAACTCTAAATCAAACACGGTTTGTGCTAGCTCTTTGAAACTTGGCACAACATGTAGTTCCAAGTTCTATCGCTATGGTTTGTGTCTTATTGAAGTAGCCCCAAGCAGAGACTGACGAGGATCACATTCATTGAAAGGGGTTGCCAAGCTTCCAAAAAACTACGAGTTTCCTGAAATCTCAGCAAACATTTTTTCACCGAATCTTGATGACACTGGCAGGTAATGATAAGTACACCAATCCCACTTGGCTCACCAAATTTCGTTCTTCTAGGTTACACCGTTCCTTTGCAGTAACCGTTTTCATGTTTAGGTTTCACTCTGTTTTCTCCTATATGGATACATGTAGTTGGAACTCTAAATCAAACACGGTTTGTGCTAGCTCTTTGAAACTTGGCACAATAATGTAGTTCAAAGTTCTATCGCTATGGTTTTGTCCTACTGAAGTAGCCCCAAGCAGAGACTGACGAGAATCACATTCATTGAAAGGGGTTGCCAAGCTTCCAAAAAAATACGAGTTTCCTGAAATCTCAGCAAACATTTTTTTACCCAATCTTGATGATACTTGCAGGTAAGGATCAGTACACCAGTCCCACAAGGCTCACCAAATTTCGTTCTTCTAGGTTAAAACTTTCCTTTGCAGTAACCATTTTCATGTTTAGGTTTCACTCTGTTTTCTCCTATATGGATACATGTAGTTGGAACTCTAAATCCAACACGGTTTGTGCTAGCTCTTTGAAACTTGGCACAATAATGTAGTTCCAAGTTCTATCACTATGGTTTGTGTCCTATGGAAGTAGCCCCAAGCAGAGACTGACGAGAATCACTTTCAATGAAAGGGGTTGCCAAGCTTCCAAAAACTACGGGTTTCCTGAAATCTCAGCAAACATTTTTTCACCCAATCTTGATGGTACTGGCAGGTAATGATCAGTACATCAATCCCACTTGGCTCACCAAATTTCGTTCTTCTCGGTTAAACCGTTCCTTTGCAGTAACCGTTTTCATGTTTAGGTTTCACTCTGTTATCTCCTATATGGATACATGTAGTTGGAACTCTAATTCAAACACGGTTTGTGCTAGCTCTTTGAAACTTGGCACAATAATGTAGTTCCAAGTTCTATCGCTATGGTTTGTGTCCTATGGAAGTAGCCCCAAGCAGAGACTGACGAGAATCACTTTCATTGAAAGGGGTTGCCAAGCTTCCAAAAAACTACGAGTTTCCTGAAATCTCAGCAAGCATTTTTTCACCCAATCTTGATGATACTTGCAGGTAACGATCAGTACACCAGTCCCACAAGGCTCACCAAATTTCGTTCTTCTAGGTTAAACCTTTCCTTTGCAGTAACCGTTTTCATGTTTAGGTTTCACTCTGTTTTCTCCTATATGGATACATGTAGTTGGAACTCTAAATCAAACACGGTTTGTGCTAGCTCTTTGAAACTTGGCACAATAATGTAGTTCCAAGTTCTATCGCTATGGTTTGTGTCCTATTGAAGTAGGCCCAAGCAGAGACTGACGAGAATCACTTACATTGAAAGGGGTTGCCAAGTTTCCAAAAAACTACGAGTTTCCTGAAATCTCAGCAAACATTTTTTCACCCAATCTTGATGATACTTGCAGGTAATGATCAGTACACGATTCCCACTTGGCTCACCAAATTTCGTTCTTCTCGGTTAAACCGTTCCTTTGCAGTAACCGTTTTCATGTTTAGGTTTCACTCTGTTTTCTCCTATATGGATACATGTAGTTGGAACTCTAAATCAAACACGGTTTGTGCTAGCTCTTTGAAACTTGGCACAATAATGTAGTTCCAAATTCTATCGCTATGGTTTGTGTCCTATTGAAGTAGCCCCAAGCAGAGACTGACGAGAATCACTTTCATTGAAAGGGGTTTCCAAGCTTCCAAAAAACTACGAGTTTCCTGAAATCTCAGCAAACATTTTTTCACCCAATCTTGATGACACTGGCAGGTAATGATAAGTACACCAATCCCACTTGGCTCACCAAATTTCGTTCTTCTAGGTTACACCGTTCCTTTGCAGTAACCGTTTTCATGTTTAGGTTTCACTCTGTTTTCTCCTATATGGATACATGTAGTTGGAACTCTAAATCAAACACGGTTTGTGCTAGCTCTTTGAAACTTGGCACAATAATGTAGTTCAAAGTTCTATCGCTATGGTTTTGTCCTACTGAAGTAGCCCCAAGCAGAGACTGACGAGAATCACATTCATTGAAAGGGGTTGCCAAGCTTCCAAAAAAATACGAATTTCCTGAAATCTGAGCAAACATTTTTTCACCCAATCTTGATGGTACTGGCAGGTAATGATCAGTACAACAACCCAATTGGCTCACCAAATTTCGTTCTTGTAGGTTAAACCGTTCCTTTGCAGTAACCGTTTTCATGTTTAGGTTTCACTCTGTTTTCTCCTATATGGATACATGGAGTTGGAAGTCTAAATCAAACACGGTTTGTGCAAGCTCTTTGAAACTTGGCACAATAATGTAGTTCCATGTTATATCGCTATGGTTTGTGTCCTATGGAAGTAGCCCCAAGCAGAGACTGACGAGAATCACTTTCATTGAAAGGGGTTGCCAAGCTTCCAAAAAACTACGAGTTTCCTGAAATCTCAGCAAACATTTTTTTACCCAATCTTGATGATACTTGCAGGTAAGGATCAGTACACCAGTCCCACAAGGCTCACCAAATTTCGTTCTTCTAGGTTAAAACTTTCCTTTGCAGTAACCATTTTCATGTTTAGGTTTCACTCTGTTTTCTCCTATATGGATACATGTAGTTGGAACTCTAAATCCAACACGGTTTGTGCTAGCTCTTTGAAACTTGGCACAATAATGTAGTTCCAAGTTCTATCGCTATGGTTTGTGTCCTATGGAAGTAGCCCCAAGCAGAGACTGATGAGAATCACTTTCATTGAAAGGGGTTGCCAAGCTTCCAAAAAACTACGAGTTTCCTGAAATCTCAGCAAACATTTTTTCACCCAATCTTGATGATACTTGCAGGTAATCATCAGTACACCAATCCCACTTGGCTCACCAAATTTCGTTCTTCACGTTAAACCGTTCCTTTGCAGGAACCGTTTTCATGTTGAGGTTTCACTCTGTTTTCTCCTATATGGATACATGTAGTTGGAACTCTAAATGAAACACGGTTTGTGCTAGCTCTTTGAAACTTGGCACAACATGTAGTTCCAAGTTCTATCGCTATGGTTTGTGTCTTATTGAAGTAGCCCCAAGCAGAGACTGACGAGAATCACATTCATTGAAAGGGGTTGCCAAGCTTCCAAAAAACTACGAATTTCCTGAAATCTCAGCAAACATTTTTTCACCCAATCTTGATGGTACCGGCAGGTAATGATCAGTACATCAATCCCACTTGGCTCACCAAATTTCGTTCTTCTCGGTTAAACCGTTCCTTTGCAGTAACCGTTTTCATGTTTAGGTTTCACTCTGTTTTCTCCTATATATATACATGTAGTTGGAACTCTAATTCAAACACTGTTTCTGCTAGCTCTTTGAAACTTGGCACAATAATGTAGTTCCAAGTTCTATCGCTATGGTTTGTGTCCTATGGAAGTAGCCCCAAGCAGAGACTGACGAGAATCACTTTCATTGAAAGGGGTTGCCAAGCTTCCAAAAAACTACGAGTTTCCTGAAATCTCAGCAAGCATTTTTTCACCCAATCTTGATGATACTTGCAGGTAACGATCAGTACACTTGTCCCTCAAGGCTCACCAAATTTCGTTCTTCTAGGTTAAACCTTTCCTTTGCCGTAACCGTTTTCATGTTTAGGTTTCACTCTGTTTTCTCCTATATGGATACATGTAGTTGGAACTCTAAATCAAACACGGTTTGTGCTAGCTCTTTGAAACTTGGCACAATAATGTAGTTCCAAGTTCTATCGCTATGGTTTGTGTCCTATGGAAGTAGCCCCAAGCAGAGACTGACGAGAATCACTTTATTGAAAGGGGTTGCCAAGCTTCCAAAAAACTACGAGTTTCCTGAAATCTCAGCAAACATTTTTTCACCCAATCTTGATGATACTTGCAGGTAATCTTCAGTACACCAGTCCCACTTGGCTCACCAAATTTCGTTCTTCACGTTAAACCGTTCCTTTGCAGTAACCGTTTTCATGTTGAGGTTTCACTCTGTTTTCTCCTATATGGATACATGTAATTGGAACTCTAAATGAAACACGGTTTTTGCTAGCTCTTTGAAACTTGGCACAATAATGTAGTTCCAAGTTCTATCGCTATGGTTTGTGTCTTATTGAAGTAGCCCCAAGCAGAGACTGACGAGAATCAAATTCATTGAAAGGGGTTGCCAAGCTTCCAAAAAACTACGAATTTCCTGAAATCTCAGCAAACATTTTTTCACCCAACAGTGATGGTACAGGCAGGTAATGATCAGTACAGCAATCCCACATGGCTCACCAAATTTCGTTCTTCTAGGTTAAACCGTTCCTTTGCAGTAACCATTTTCATGTTTAGGTTTCACTCTGTTTTCTCCTATATGGATACATGTAGTTGGAACTCTAAATCAAACATGGTTTGTGCTAGCTCTTTGAAACTTGGCACAATAATGTAGTTCCAAGTTCTATCGCTATGGTTTGTGTCCTATGGAAGTAGCCCCAAGCAGAGACTGACGATAATCACTTTCATTGAAAGGGGTTGCCAAGCTTCCAAAAAACTACGAGTTTCCTGAAATTTCAGCAAACATTTTTTCACCCAATCTTGATGACACTGCAGGTAATGATAAGTACACCAATCCCACTTGGCTCACCAAATTTCGTTCTTCTAGGTTACACTGTTCCGTTGCAGTAACCGTTTTCATGTTTAGGTTTCACTCTGTTTTCTCCTATATGGATACATGTAGCTGGAACTCTAAATCAAACACGGTTTGGGCTAGCTCTTTGAAACCTGGCACAATAATGTAGTTCCAAGTTCTATCGCTATGGTTTGTGTCCTATTGAAGTAGCCCCAAGCAGAGACTGACGAGTATCACATTCATTGAAAGGGGTTGCCAAGCTTCCAAAAAACTACGAATTTCCTGAATCTCAGCAAACATTTTTTCACCCAATCTTGATGGTACTGGCAGGTAATGATCAGTACACCAATCCCACTTGGCTCACCAAATTTCGTTCTTCTAGGTTAAACCGTTCCTTTGCAGTAACCGTTTTCATGTTTAGGTTTCACTCTGTTTTCTCCTATATGGATACATGGAGTTGGAACTATAAATCAAACACGGTTTGTGCTAGCTCTTTGAAACTTGGCACAATAATGTAGTTCCAAGTTCTATCGCTATGGTTTGTGTCCTATTGAAGTAGCCCCAAGCAGAGACTGACGAGAATCACATTCATTGGAAGGGGTTGCCAAGCTTCCAAAAAACTACGAGTTTCCTGAAATCTCAGCAAACATTTTTTCACCCAATCTTGATGATACTTGCAGGTAATGATCAGTACACCAGTCTCAATTGGCTCACCAAATTTCGTTCTTCTCGGTTAAACGGTTCCTTTGCAGGAACCGTTTTCATGTTTAGGTTTCACTCTGTTTTCTCCTATATGGATACATGTAGTTGGAACTCTAAATCCAACACGGTTTGTGCTAGCTCTTTGAAACTTGGCTCAATAATGTAGTTCCAAGTTCTATCGCTATGGTTTGTGTCCTATGGAAGTAGCCCCAAGCAGAGACTGACGAGAATCACTTTCATTGAAAGGGGTTGCCAAGCTTCCAAAAAACTACGAATTTCCTGAAATCTCAGCAAACATTTTTTCACCCAATCTTGATGGTACTGGCAGGTAATGATCAGTACACCAATCCCACTTGGCTCACCAAATTTCGTTCTTCTAGGTTAAACCGTTCCTTTGCAGTAACCGTTTTCATGTTTAGGTTTCACTCTGTTTTCTCCTACATGGATACATGTAGTTGGAACTCTAAATCAAACACGGTTTGTGCTAGCTCTTTGATACTTGGCACAATAATGTAGATCCAAGTTCTATCGCTATGGTTTGTTTCCTATTGAAGTAGCCCCAAGCAGAGACTGACGAGAATCACATTCATTGGAAGGGGTTGCCAAGCATCCAAAAAACTACGAGTTTCCTGAAATCTCAGCAAACATTTTTTCACCCAATCTTGATGATACTTGCAGGTAATGATCAGTACACCAGTCCCAATTGGCTCACCAAATTTCGTTCTTCTAGGTTAAACCGTTCCTTTGCAGTAACCGTTTTCATGTTTAGGTTTCACTCTGTTTTCTCCTATATGGATACATGTATTTGGAACTCTACATCAAACACGGTTTGTGCTAGCTCTTTGAAACTTGGCACAATAATGTAGTTCCAAATTCTATCGCTATGGTTTGTGTCCTATGGAAGTAGCCCCAAGCAGAGACTGACGAGAATCACATTCATTGGAAGGGGTTGCCAAGCTTCGAAAAAACTACCAGTTTCCTGAAATCTCAGCAAACATTTTTTCACCCAATCTTGATGATACTTGCAGGTAATGATCAGTACACCAGTCCCACTTGGCTCACCAAATTTCGTTCTTCTAGGTTAAACCGTTCCTTTGCAGTAACCGTTTTCATGTTTAGGTTTCACTCTGTTTTCTCCTATATGGATACATGTAGTTGGAACTCTAAATCAAACACGGTTTGTGCTAGCTCTTTGAAACTTGGCACAATAATGTAGTTCCAAGTTGTATCGCTATGGTTTGTGTCCTATGGAAGTAGCCCCAAGCAGAGACTGACGAGAATCACTTTCATTGAAAGAGGTTGCCAAGCTTCCAAAAAACTACGAGTTTCCTGAAATCTCAGCAAACATTTTTTCACCCAATCTTGATGATACTTGCAGGTAATCATCAGTACACCAGTCCCACTTGTCTCACCAAATTTCTTTCTTCTCGGTTAAACCGTTCCTTTGCAGTAACCGTTTTCATGTTTAGGTTTCACTCTGTTTTCTCCTATATGGATACATGTAGTTGGAACTCTAAATCAAACACGGTTTGTGCTAGCTCTTTGAAACTTGGCACAATAATGTAGTTCCAAGTTCTATCGCTATGGTTTGTGTCCTATTGAAGTAGCCCCAAGCAGAGACTGACGAGAATCACATTCATTGAAAGGGGTTGCCAAGCTTCCAAAAAACTACGAATTTCCTGAAATCTCAGCAAACATTTTTTCACCCAATCTTGATGGTACTTGCAGGTAATGATCAGTACACCAATCCCACTTGGCTCACCAAATTTCGTTCTTCTAGGTTAAACCGTTCCTTTGCAGTAACCGTTTTCATGTTTAGGTTTCACTCTGTTTTCTCCTACATGGATACATGTAGTTGGAACTCTAAATCAAACACGGTTTGTGCTAGCTCTTTGATACTTGGCACAATAATGTAGATCCAAGTTCTATCGCTATGGTTTGTGTCCTATTGAAGTAGCCCCAAGCAGAGACTGACGAGAATCACATTCATTGGAAGGGGTTGCCAAGCATCCAAAAAACTACGAGTTTCCTGAAATCTCAGCAAACATTTTTTCACCCAATCTTGATGATACTTGCATGTAATGATCAGTACACCAGTCCCAATTGGCTCACCAAATTTCGTTCTTCTAGGTTAAACCGTTCCTTTGCAGTAACCGTTTTCATGTTTAGGTTTCACTCTGTTTTCTCCTATATGGATACATGTAGTTGGAACTCTAAATCAAACACGGTTTGTGCTAGCTCTTTGAAACTTGGCACAATAATGTAGTTCCAAGTTCTATCGCTATGGTTTGTGTCCTATTGAAGTAGCCCCAAGCAGAGACTGACGAGAATCACTTTCATTGAAAGGGGTTGCCAAGCTTCCAAAAAACTACCAGTTTCCTGAAATTTCAGCAAACATTTTTTCACCCAATCTTGATGATACTTGCAGGTAATCATCAGTACACCAATCCCCCTTGGCTCACCAAATTTCATTCTTCTAGGTTAAACCGTTCCTTTGCAGTAACCGTTTTCATGTTTTGGTTTCACTCTGTTTTCTCCTATATGGATACATGTAGTTGGAACTCTAAATCAAACACGGTTTCTGTTAGCTCTTTGAAAGTTATCACAATAATGTAGTTCCAAGTTCTATCGCTATGGTTTGTGTCCTATGGAAGTAGCCCCAATCAGAGACCGACGAGAATCACTTTCATTGAAAGGGGTTGCCAAGCTTCCAAAATACTACGAGTTTCCTGAAATCTCAGCAAACATGTTTTCACCCAATCTTGATGATACTTGCAGGTAATGATCAGTACAACAATCCCAATTGGCTCACCAAATTTCGTTCTTCTAGGTTAAACCGTTCCTTTACAGTAACCTTTTCATGTTTAGGTTTCACTCTGTTTTCTCCTATATGGATACATGTAGTTGGAACTCTAAATCAAACACGGTTTGTGCTAGCTCTTTGAATCTTGGCACAATAATGTAGTTCCAAGTTCTATCGCTATGGTTTGTGTCCTATGGAAGTAGCCCCAAGCAGAGACTGACGAGAATCACATTCATTGGAAGGGGTTGCCAAGCTTCCAAAAAACTACGAGTTTCCTGAAATCTCAGCAAACATTTTTTCACCCAATCTTGATGATACTTGCAGGTAATGATCAGTACACCAATCTCACTTGGCACACCAAATTTCGTTCTTCTCGGTTAAACCGTTCCTTTGCAGTAACCGTTTTCATGTTTAGGTTTCACTCTGTTTTCTCCTATATGGATACATGTAATTGGAACTCTAAATCAAACACGGTTTGTGCTAGCTCTTTGAAACTTGGCACAATAATGTAGTTCCAAGTTCTATCGCTATGGTTTGTGTCCTATGGAAGTAGGCCCAAGCAGAGACTGACTAGAATCACTTTCATTGAAAGGGGTAGCCAAGCTTCCAAAAAACTGTGAGTTTCCTGAAATCTCAGCAAATATGTTTTCACCCAATCTTGATGATACTTGCAGGTAATGATCAGTACACCAATCCCACTTGGCTCACCAAATTTCATTCTTCTAGGTTAAACCGTTCCTTTGCAGTAACCGTTTTCATGTTTTGGTTTCACTCTGTTTTCTCCTATATGGATACATGTAGTTGGAACTCTAAATCAAACACGGTTTCTGTTAGCTCTTTGAAAGTTATCACAATAATGTAGTTCCAAGTTCTATCGCTATGGTTTGTGTCCTATGGAAGTAGCCCCAATCAGAGACCGACGAGAATCACTTTCATTGAAAGGGGTTGCCAAGCTTCCAAAATACTACGAGTTTCCTGAAATCTCAGCAAACATGTTTTCACCCAATCTTGATGATACTTGCAGGTAATGATCAGTACAACAATCCCAATTGGCTCACCAAATTTCGTTCTTCTAGGTTAAACCGTTCCTTTACAGTAACCTTTTCATGTTTAGGTTTCACTCTGTTTTCTCCTATATGGATACATGTAGTTGGAACTCTAAATCAAACACGGTTTGTGCTAGCTCTTTGAATCTTGGCACAATAATGTAGTTCCAAGTTCTATCGCTATGGTTTGTGTCCTATGGAAGTAGCCCCAAGCAGAGACTGACGAGAATCACATTCATTGGAAGGGGTTGCCAAGCTTCCAAAAAACTACGAGTTTCCTGAAATCTCAGCAAACATTTTTTCACCCAATCTTGATGATACTTGCAGGTAATGATCAGTACACCAATCTCACTTGGCACACCAAATTTCGTTCTTCTCGGTTAAACCGTTCCTTTGCAGTAACCGTTTTCATGTTTAGGTTTCACTCTGTTTTCTCCTATATGGATACATGTAATTGGAACTCTAAATCAAACACGGTTTGTGCTAGCTCTTTGAAACTTGGCACAATAATGTAGTTCCAAGTTCTATCGCTATGGTTTGTGTCCTATGGAAGTAGGCCCAAGCAGAGACTGACGAGAATCACTTTCATTGAAAGGGGTAGCCAAGCTTCCAAAAAACTGTGAGTTTCCTGAAATCTCAGCAAATATGTTTTCACCCAATCTTGATGATACTTGCAGGTAATGATCAGTACACCAATCCCACTTGGCTCACCAAATTTCATTCTTCTAGGTTAAACCGTTCCTTTGCAGTAACCGTTTTCATGTTTTGGTTTCACTCTGTTTTCTCCTATATGGATACATGTAGTTGGAACTCTAAATCAAACACGGTTTCTGTTAGCTCTTTGAAAGTTATCACAATAATGTAGTTCTAAGTTCTATCGCTATGGTTTGTGTCCTATGGAAGTAGCCCCAATCAGAGACCGACGAGAATCACTTTCATTGAAAGGGGTTGCCAAGCTTCCAAAATACTACGAGTTTCCTGAAATCTCAGCATACATGTTTTCACCCAATCTTGATGATACTTGCAGGTAATGATCAGTACAACAATCCCAATTGGCTCACCAAATTTCGTTCTTCTAGGTTAAACCGTTCCTTTACAGTAACCGTTTTCATGTTTAGGTTTCACTCTGTTTTCTCCTATATGGATACATGTAGTTGGAACTCTAAATCAAACACGGTTTGTGCTAGCTCTTTGAATCTTGGCACAATAATGTAGTTCCAAGTTCTATCGCTATGGTTTGTGTCCTATGGAAGTAGCCCCAAGCAGAGACTGACGAGAATCACATTCATTGGAAGGGGTTGCCAAGCTTCCAAAAAACTACGAGTTTCCTGAAATCTCAGCAAACATTTTTTCACCCAATCTTGATGATACTTGCAGGTAATGATCAGTACACCAATCTCACTTGGCACACCAAATTTCGTTCTTCTCGGTTAAACCGTTCCTTTGCAGTAACCGTTTTCATGTTTAGGTTTCACTCTGTTTTCTCCTATATGGATACATGTAATTGGAACTCTAAATCAAACACGGTTTGTGCTAGCTCTTTGAAACTTGGCACAATAATGTAGTTCCAAGTACTATCGCTATGGTTTGTGTCCTATGGAAGTAGGCCCAAGCAGAGACTGACGAGAATCACTTTCATTGAAAGGGGTAGCCAAGCTTCCAAAAAACTGTGAGTTTCCTGAAATCTCAGCAAATATGTTTTCACCCAATCTTGATGATACTTGTAGGTAATGATCAGTACACCAATCCCACTTGGCTCACCAAATTTCATTCTTCTAGGTTAAACCGTTCCTTTGCAGTAACCGTTTTCATGTTTTGGTTTCACTCTGTTTTCTCCTATATGGATATATGTAGTTGGAACTCTAAATCAAACACGGTTTCTGTTAGCTCTTTAAAAGTTATCACAATAATGTAGTTCCAAGTTCTATCGCTATGGTTTGTGTCCTATTGAAGTAGCCCCAAGCAGAGACTGACGAGAATCACTTTCATTGAAAGGGGTTGCCAAGCTTCCAAAAAACTACGAGTTTCCTGAAATATCAGCAAACATTTTTTCACCCAATCTTGATGATACTTGCAGGTAATGATCAGTACACGATTCCCACTTGGCTCACCAAATTTCGTTCTTCTCGGTTAAACCGTTCCTTTGCAGTAACCGTTTTCATGTTTAGGTTTCACTCTGTTTTCTCCTATATGGATACATGTAGTTGGAACTCTAAATCAAACACGGTTTGTGCTAGCTCTTTGAAACTTGGCACAATAATGTAGTTCCAAATTCTATCGCTATGGTTTGTGTCCTATTGAAGTAGCCCCAAGCAGAGACTGACGAGAATCACTTTCATTGAAAGGGGTTGCCAAGCTTCCAAAAAACTACGAATTTCCTGAAATCTCAGCAAACATTTTTTCACCCAAACTTGATGGTACTGGCAGGTAATGATAAGTACACCAATCCCACTTGGCTCACCAAATTTCGTTCTTCTAGGTTAAATCGTTCCTTTGCAGTAACCGTTTTCATGTTTAGGTTTCACTCTGTTTTCTCCTATATGGATACATATAGTTGTAACTCTAAATCAAACACGGTTTGTGCAAGGTCTTTGAAACTTGGCACAATAATGTAGTTCCAAGTTCTATCGCTATGGTTTGTGTCCTATTGAAGTAGCCCCAAGCAGAGACTGACGAGAATCACATTCATTGGAAGGGGTTGCCAATCTTCCAAAAAACTACGAGTTTCCTGAAATCTCAGCAAACATTTTTTCACCCAATCTTGATGATACTTGCAGGTAATCATCAGTACACCAGTCCCACTAGGCTCACCAAATTTCGTTCTTCTCTGTTAAACCGTTCCTTTGCAGTAACCGTTTTCATGTTTAGGTTTCACTCTGTTTTCTCCTATATGGATACATGGATTTGGAAGTCTAAATCAAACACGGTTTGTGCAAGCTCTTTGAAACTTGGCACAATAATATAGTTCCAAGTTCTATCGCTATGGTTTGTGTCCTATTGAAGTAGCCCCAAGCAGAGACTGACGAGAATCACTTTCATTGAAAGGGGTTGCCAAGCTTCCATAAAACTACGAGTTTCCTGAAATCTCAGCAAACATTTTTTCACCCAATCTTGATGATACTTGCAGGTAAGGATCAGTACACCAGTCCCACAAGGCTCACCAAATTTCGTTCTTCAAGGTTAAAACTTTCCTTTGCAGTAACCATTTTCATGTTTAGGTTTCACTCTGTTTTCTCCTATATGGATACATGTAGTTGGAACTCTAAATCCAACACGGTTTGTGCTAGCTCTTTGAAACTTGGCACAATAATGTAGTTCCAAGTTCTATCACTATGGTTTGTGTCCTATGGAAGTAGCCCCAAGCAGAGACTGACGAGAATCACTTTCATTGAAAGGGGTTGCCAAGCTTCCAAAAAACTACGGGTTTCCTGAAATCTCAGCAAACATTTTTTCACCCAATCTTGATGGTACTGGCAGGTAATGATCAGTACATCAATCCCACTTGGCTCACCAAATTTCGTTCTTCTCGGTTAAACCGTTCCTTTGCAGTAACCGTTTTCATGTTTAGGTTTCACTCTGTTATCTCCTATATGGATACATGTAGTTGGAACTCTAATTCAAACACGGTTTGTGCTAGCTCTTTGAAACTTGGCACAATAATGTAGTTCCAAGTTCTATCGCTATGGTTTGTGTCCTATGGAAGTAGCCCCAAGCAGAGACTGACGAGAATCACTTTCATTGAAAGGGGTTGCCAAGCTTCCAAAAAACTACGAGTTTCCTGAAATCTCAGCAAGCATTTTTTCACCCAATCTTGATGATACTTGCAGGTAACGATCAGTACACCAGTCCCACAAGGCTCACCAAATTTCGTTCTTCTAGGTTAAACCTTTCCTTTGCAGTAACCGTTTTCATGTTTAGGTTTCACTCTGTTTTCTCCTATATGGATACATGTAGTTGGAACTCTAAATCAAACACGGTTTGTGCTAGCTCTTTGAAACTTGGCACAATAATGTAGTTCCAAGTTCTATCGCTATGGTTTGTGTCCTATTGAAGTAGGCCCAAGCAGAGACTGACGAGAATCACTTACATTGAAAGGGGTTGCCAAGTTTCCAAAAAACTACGAGTTTCCTGAAATATCAGCAAACATTTTTTCACCCAATCTTGATGATACTTGCAGGTAATGATCAGTACACGATTCCCACTTGGCTCACCAAATTTCGTTCTTCTCGGTTAAACCGTTCCTTTGCAGTAACCGTTTTCATGTTTAGGTTTCACTCTGTTTTCTCCTATATGGATACATGTAGTTGGAACTCTAAATCAAACACGGTTTGTGCTAGCTCTTTGAAACTTGGCACAATAATGTAGTTCCAAATTCTATCGCTATGGTTTGTGTCCTATTGAAGTAGCCCCAAGCAGAGACTGACGAGAATCACTTTCATTGAAAGGGGTTGCCAAGCTTCCAAAAAACTACGAGTTTCCTGAAATCTCAGCAAACATTTTTTCACCCAATCTTGATGACACTGGCAGGTAATGATAAGTACACCAATCCCACTTGGCTCACCAAATTTCGTTCTTCTAGGTTACACCGTTCCTTTGCAGTAACCGTTTTCATGTTTAGGTTTCACTCTGTTTTCTCCTATATGGATACATGTAGTTGGAACTCTAAATCAAACACGGTTTGTGCTAGCTCTTTGAAACTTGGCACAATAATGTAGTTCAAAGTTCTATCGCTATGGTTTTGTCCTACTGAAGTAGCCCCAAGCAGAGACTGACGAGAATCACATTCATTGAAAGGGGTTGCCAAGCTTCCAAAAAAATACGAATTTCCTGAAATCTGAGCAAACATTTTTTCACCCAATCTTGATGGTACTGGCAGGTAATGATCAGTACAACGACCCAATTGGCTCACCAAATTTCGTTCTTGTAGGTTAAAAACCGTTCCTTTGCAGTAACCGTTTTCATGTTTAGGTTTCACTCTGTTTTCTCCTATATGGATACATGTAGTTGGAACTCTAAATCAAACACGGTTTGTGCTAGCTCTTTGAAACTTGGCACAATAATGTAGTTCCAAGTTCTATCTCTATGGTTTGTGTCCTATGGAAGTAGCCCCAAGCAGAGACTGACGAGAATCACTTTCCTTGAAAGGGGTTGCCAAGCTTCCAAAAAACTACGAGTTTCCTGAAACCTCAGCAAACATTTTTTCACCAAATCTTGATGATACTTGCAGGTAAGGATCAGTACACCAGTCCCACAAGGCTCACCAAATTTCGTTCTTCTAGGTTAAACCTTTCCTTTGCAGTAACCGTTTTCATGTTTAGGTTTCACTCTGTTTTCTCCTATATGGATACATGTAGTTGGAACTCTAAATCAAACACGGTTTGTGCTAGCTCTTTGAAACTTGGCACAATAATGTAGTTCCAAGTTCTATCGCTATGGTTTGTGTCCTATGGAAGTAGCCCCAAGCAGAGACTGACGAGAATCACTTTCATTGAAAGGGGTTGCCAAGCTTCCAAAAAACTACGAATTTCCTGAAATCTCAGCAAACATTTTTTCACCCAATCTTGATGATACTTGCAGGTAATCATCAGTACACCAGTCCCACTTTGCTCACCAAATTTCCTTCTTCACGTTAAACCGTTCCTTTGCAGTAACCGTTTTCATGTTGAGGTTTCACTCTGTTTTCTCCTATATGGATACATGTAATTGGAACTCTAAATCAAACACGGTTTGTGCTAGCTCTTTGAAACTTGGCACAATAATGTAGTTCCAAGTTCTATCGCTATGGTTTGTGTCCTATGGAAGTAGCCCCAAGCAGAGACTGACGAGAATCAAATTCATTGAAAGGGGTTGCCAAGCTTCCAAAAAACTACGAATTTCCTGAAATCTCAGCAAACATTTTTTCACCCAATCGTGATGGTACAGGCAGGTAATGATCAGTACAGCAATCCCACTTGGCTCACCAAATTTCGTTCTTCTAGGTTAAACCGTTCCTTTGCAGTAACCGTTTTCATGTTTAGGTTTCACTCTGTTTTCTCCTATATGGATACATGTAGTTGGAACTCTAAATCAAACACGGTTTGTGCTAGCTCTTTGAAACTTGGCACAATAATGTAGTTCCAAGTTCTATCGCTATGGTTTGTGTCCTATGGAAGTAGCCCCAAGCAGAGACTGACGAGAATCACTTTCATTGAAAGGGGTTGCCAAGCTTCCAAAAAACTACGAGTTTCCTGAAATTTCAGCAAACATTTTTTCACCCAATCTTGATGACACTGCAGGTAATGATAAGTACACCAATCCCACTTGGCTAACCAAATTTCGTTCTTCTAGGTTACACTGTTCCTTTGCAGTAACCGTTTTCATGTTTAGGTTTCACTCTGTTTTCTCCTATATGGATACATGTAGCTGGAACTCTAAATCAAACACGGTTTGGGCAAGCTATTTGAAACCTGGCACAATAATGTAGTTCCAAGTTCTATCGCTATGGTTTGTGTCCTATTGAAGTAGCCCCAAGCAGAGACTGACGAGAATCACATTCATTGAAAGGGGTTGCCAAGCTTCCAAAAAACTACGAATTTCCTGGAATCTCAGCAAACATTTTTTCACCCAATATTGATGGTACTGGCAGGTAATGATCAGTACACCAATCCCACTTGGCTCACCAAATTTCGTTCTTCTAGGTTAAACCGTTCCTTTGCAGTAACCGTTTTCATGTTTAGGTTTCACTCTGTTTTCTCCTATATGGATACATGTAGTTGGAACTCTAAATCAAACACGGTTTGTGCTAGCTCTTTGAAACTTGGCACAATAATGTAGTTCCAAGTTCTATCGCTATGGTTTGTGTCCTATTGAAGTAGCCCCAAGCAGAGACTGACGAGAATCACATTCATTGGAAGGGGTTGCCAAGCTTCCAAAAAACTACGAATTTCCTGGAATCTCAGCAAACATTTTTTCACCCAATCTTGATGATACTTGCAGGTAATGATCAGTACACCAGTCCCAATTGGCTCACCAAATTTCGTTCTTCTCGGTTAAACGGTTCCTTTGCAGTAACCGTTTTCATGTTTAGGTTTCACTCTGTTTTCTCCTATATGGATACATGTAGTTGGAACACTAAATCAAACACGGTTTGTGCTAGCTCTTTGAAACTTGGCACAATAATGTAGTTCCAAGTTCTATCGCTATGGTTTGTGTCCTATTGAAGTAGCCCCAAGCAGAGACTGACGAGAATCACATTCATTGAAAGGGGTTGCCAAGCTTCCAAAAAACTACGAATTTCCTGAAATCTCAGCAAACATTTTTTCACCCAATCTTGATGATACTTCCAGGTAATCATCAGTACACCAGTCCCACTTGTCTCACCAAATTTCTTTCTTCTCGGTTAAACCGTTCCTTTGCAGTAACCGTTTTCATGTTTAGGTTTCACTCTGTTTTCTCCTATATGGATACATGTATTTGGAACTCTAAATCAAACACGGTTTGTGCTAGCTCATTGAAACTTGGCACAATAATATAGTTCCAAGTTTTATCGCTATGGTTTGTGTCCTACGGAAGTAGCCCCAAGCAGAGACTGACGAGAATCTCTTTCATTGAAAGGGGTTGCCAAGCTTCCATAAAACTACGAGTTTCCTGAAATCTCAGCAAACATTTTTTCACCCAATCTTGATGATACTTGCAGGTAATGATCAGTACACCAATCCCACTTGGCTCACCAAATTTCGTTCTTCTAGGTTAAACCGTTCCTTTGCAGTAACCGTTTTCATGTTTAGGTTTCACTCTGTTTTCTCCTATATGGATACATGTAGTTGGAACTCTAAATCAAACACGGTTTGTGCTAGCTCTTTGAAACTTGGCACAATAATGTAGTTCCAAGTTCTATCGCTATGGTTTGTCTCCTATGGAAGTAGCCCAAATCAGAGACCGACGAGAATCACTTTCATTGAAAGGGGTTGCCAAGCTTACAAAACACTACGAGTTTCCTGAAATCTCAGCAAACATGTTTTCACCCAATCTTGATGATACTTGCAGGTAATGATCAGTACACCAATCCCACTTGGCTCACCAAATTTCGTTCTTCTACGTTAAACCGTTCCTTTACAGTAACCGTTTTCATGTTTAGGTTTCACTCTGTTTTCTCCTATATGGATACATGTAGTTGGAACTCTAAATCAAACACGGTTTGTGCTAGCTCTTTGAAACTTGGCACAATAATGTAGTTCCGAGTTCTATCGCTGTGGTTTGTGTCCTATTGAAGTAGCCCCAAGGAGAGACTGACGAGAATCACATTCATTGGAAGGGGTTGCCAAGCTTCCAAAAAACTACGAGTTTCCTGAAATCTCAGCAAACATTTTTTCACCCAATCTTGATGATACTTGCAGGTAAGGATCAGTACACCAGTCCCACTTGGCTCACCAACTTTCGTTCTTCTAGGTTAAACCGTTCCTTTGTAGTAACCGTTTTCATGTTTAGGTTTCACTCTGTTTTCTCCTATATGGATACATGTAGTTGGAACTCTAAATCAAACACGGTTTGTGCTAGCTCTTTGAAACTTGGCACAATAATGTAGTTCCAAGTTCTTTCGCTCTGGTTTGTGTCCTATTGAAGTAGCCCCAAGCAGAGACTGACGAGAATCACTTTCATTGAAAGGGGTTGCCAAGCTTCCAAAAAACTACGAGTTTCCTGAAATCTCAGCAAACATTTTTTCACCCAATCTTGATGATACTTGCAGGTAATGATCAGTACACCAATCCCACTTGGCTCACCAAATTTCGTTCTTCTAGGTTAAACCGTTCCTTTGCAGTAACCGTTTTCATGTTTAGGTTTCACTCTGTTTTCTCCTATATGGATACATGTAGTTGGAACTCTAAATCAAACACGGTTTGTGCTAGCTCTTTGAAACTTGGCACAATAATGTAGTTCCAAGTTCTATCGCTATGGTTTGTGTCCTATTGAAGTAGCCCCAAGCAGAGACTGACGAGAATCACATTCATTGAAAGGGGTTGCCAAGCTTCCAAAAAACTACGAATTTCCTGAAATCTCAGCAAACATTTTTTCACCCAATCTTGATGGTTTTGGCAGGTAATGATCAGTACACCAATCCTACTTGGCTCACCAAATTTCGTTCTTCTAGGTTAAACCGTTCCTTTGCAGTAACCGTTTTCATGTTTAGGTTTCACTCTGTTTTCTCCTATATGGATACATGTAGTTGGAACTCTAAATCAAACACGGTTTGTGCTAGCTCTTTGAATCTTGGCACAATAATGTAGTTCCAAGTTCTATCGCTATGGTTTGTGTCCTATGGAAGTAGCCCCAATCAGAGACCGACGAGAATCACTTTCATTGAAAGGGGTTGCCAAGCTTCCAAAAAACTACGAGTTTCCTGAAATCTCAGCAAACATGTTTTCACCCAATCTTGATGATACTTGCAGGTAATGATCAGTACACCAATCCCACTTGGCTCACCAAATTTCGTTCTTCTAGGTTAAACCGTTCCTTTACAGTAACCGTTTTCATGTTTAGGTTTCACTCTGTTTTCTCCTATATGGATACATGTAGTTGGAACTCTAAATCAAACACGGTTTGTGCTAGCTCTTTGAAACTTGGCACAATAATGTAGTTCCGAGTTCTATCGCTGTGGTTTGTGTCCTATTGAAGTAGCCCCAAGCAGAGACTGACGAGAATCACATTCATTGGAAGGGGTTGCCAAGCTTCCAAAAAACTACGAGTTTCCTGAAATCTCAGCAAACATTTTTTCACCCAATCTTGATGATACTTGCAGGTAAGGATCAGTACACCAGTCCCACTTGGCTCACCAACTTTCGTTCTTCTAGGTTAAACCGTTCCTTTGTAGTAACCGTTTTCATGTTTAGGTTTCACTCTGTTTTCTCCTATATGGATACATGTAGTTGGAACTCTAAATCAAACACGGTTTGTGCTAGCTCTTTGAAACTTGGCACAATAATGTAGTTCCAAGTTCTTTCGCTCTGGTTTGTGTCCTATTGAAGTAGCCCCAAGCAGAGACTGACGAGAATCACTTTCATTGAAAGGGGTTGCCAAGCTTCCAAAAAACTACGAGTTTCCTGAAATCTCAGCAAACATTTTTTCACCCAATCTTGATGATACTTGCAGGTAATGATCAGTACACCAATCCCACTTGGCTCACCAAATTTCGTTCTTCTAGGTTAAACCGTTCCTTTGCAGTAACCGTTTTCATGTTTAGGTTTCACTCTGTTTTCTCCTATATGGATACATGTAGTTGGAACTCTAAATCAAACACGGTTTGTGCTAGCTCTTTGAAACTTGGCACAATAATGTAGTTCCAAGTTCTATCGCTATGGTTTGTGTCCTATTGAAGTAGCCCCAAGCAGAGACTGACGAGAATCACATTCATTGAAAGGGGTTGCCAAGCTTCCAAAAAACTACGAATTTCCTGAAATCTCAGCAAACATTTTTTCACCCAATCTTGATGGTTTTGGCAGGTAATGATCAGTACACCAATCCTACTTGGCTCACCAAATTTCGTTCTTCTAGGTTAAACCGTTCCTTTGCAGTAACCGTTTTCATGTTTAGGTTTCACTCTGTTTTCTCCTATATGGATACATGTAGTTGGAACTCTAAATCAAACACGGTTTGTGCTAGCTCTTTGAATCTTGGCACAATAATGTAGTTCCAAGTTCTATCGCTATGGTTTGTGTCCTATGGAAGTAGCCCCAATCAGAGACCGACGAGAATCACTTTCATTGAAAGGGGTTGCCAAGCTTCCAAAACACTACGAGTTTCCTGAAATCTGAGCAAACATGTTTTCACCCAATCTTGATGATACTTGCAGGTAATGATCAGTACACCAATCCCACTTGGCTCACCAAATTTCGTTCTTCTAGGTTAAACCGTTCCTTTGCAGTAACCGTTTTCATGTTTAGGTTTCACTCTGTTTTCTCCTATATGGATACATGTAGTTGGAACTCTAAATCAAACACGGTTTGTGCTAGCTCTTTGAAACTTGGCACAATAATGTAGTTCCAAGTTCTATCGCTATGGTTTGTGTCCTATTGAAGTAGCCCCAAGCAGAGACTGACGAGAATCACATTCATTGAAAGGGGTTGCCAAGCTTCCAAAAAACTACGAGTTTCCTGAAATCTCAGCAAACATTTTTTCACCCAATCTTGATGATACTTGCAGGTAATCATCAGTACACCAGTCCCACTTGTCTCACCAAATTTCTTTCTTCTCGGTTAAACCGTTCCTTTGCAGTAACCGTTTTCATGTTTAGGTTTCACTCTGTTTTCTCCTATATGGATACATGTAGTTGGAACTCTAAATCAAACACGGTTTGTGCTAGCTCTTTGAAACTTGGCACAATAATGTAGTTCCGAGTTCTATCGCTGTGGTTTGTGTCCTATTGAAGTAGCCCCAAGCAGAGACTGACGAGAATCACTTTCATTGAAAGGGGTTGCCAAGCTTCCAAAAAACTACGAGTTTCCTGAAATTTCAGCAAACATTTTTTCACCCAATCTTGATGATACTTGCAGGTAAGGATCAGTACACCAGTCCCACTTGGCTCACCAAATTTCGTTCTTCTCGGTTAAACCGTTCCTTTGTAGTAACCGTTTTCATGTTTAGGTTTCACTCTGTTTTCTCCTATATGGATACATGTAGTTGGAACTCTAAATCAAACACGGTTTGTGCTAGCTCTTTGAAACTTGGCACAATAATGTAGTTCCAAGTTCTTTCGCTCTGGTTTGTGTCCTATTGAAGTAGCCCCAAGCAGAGACTGACGAGAATCACTTTCATTGAAAGGGGTTGCCAAGCTTCCAAAAAACTACGAGTTTCCTGAAATCTCAGCAAACATTTTTTCACCCAATCTTGATGATACTTGCAGGTAATGATCAGTACACCAATCCCACTTGGCTCACCAAATTTCGTTCTTCTAGGTTAAACCGTTCCTTTGCAGTAACCGTTTTCATGTTTAGGTTTCACTCTGTTTTCTCCTATATGGATACATGTAGTTGGAACTCTAAATCAAACACGGTTTGTGCTAGCTCTTTGAAACTTCGCACAATAATGTAGTTCCAAGTTCTATCGCTATGGTTTGTGTCCTATTGAAGTAGCCCCAAGCAGAGACTGACGAGAATCACATTCATTGAAAGGGGTTGCCAAGCTTCCAAAAAACTACGAATTTCCTGAAATCTCAGCAAACATTTTTTCACCCAATCTTGATGGTTTTGGCAGGTAATGATCAGTACACCAATCCTACTTGGCTCACCAAATTTCGTTCTTCTAGGTTAAACCGTTCCTTTGCAGTAACCGTTTTCATGTTTAGGTTTCACTCTGTTTTCTCCTATATGGATACATGTAGTTGGAACTCTAAATCAAACACGGTTTGTGCTAGCTCTTTGAATCTTGGCACAATAATGTAGTTCCAAGTTCTATCGCTATGGTTTGTGTCCTATGGAAGTAGCCCCAATCAGAGACCGACGAGAATCACTTTCATTGAAAGGGGTTGCCAAGCTTCCAAAAAACTACGAGTTTCCTGAAATCTCAGCAAACATGTTTTCACCCAATCTTGATGATACTTGCAGGTAATGATCAGTACACCAATCCCACTTGGCTCACCAAATTTCGTTCTTCTAGGTTAAACCGTTCCTTTACAGTAACCGTTTTCATGTTTAGGTTTCACTCTGTTTTCTCCTATATGGATACATGTAGTTGGAACTCTAAATCAAACACGGTTTGTGCTAGCTCTTTGAAACTTGGCACAATAATGTAGTTCCGAGTTCTATCGCTGTGGTTTGTGTCCTATTGAAGTAGCCCCAAGCAGAGACTGACGAGAATCACATTCATTGGAAGGGGTTGCCAAGCTTCCAAAAAACTACGAGTTTCCTTGAAATCTCAGCAAACATTTTTTCACCCAATCTTGATGGTTTTGGCAGGTAATGATCAGTACACCAACCTCACTTGGCTCACCAAATTTCGTTCTTCTAGGTTAAACCGGTCCTTTGCAGTAACCGTTTTCATGTTTAGGTTTCACTCTGTTTTCTCCTATATGGATACATGTAGTTGGAACTCTAAATCAAACACGGTTTGTGCTAGCTCTTTGAAACTTGGCACAATAATGTAGTTCCAAGTTCTATCGCTATGGTTTGTCTCCTATGGAAGTAGCCCAAATCAGAGACCGACGAGAATCACTTTCATTGAAAGGGGTTGCCAAGCTTACAAAACACTACGAGTTTCCTGAAATCTAAGCAAACATGTTTTCACCCAATCTTGATGATACTTGCAGGTAATGATCAGTACACCAATCCCACTTGGCTCACCAAATTTCGTTCTTCTAGGTTAAACCGTTCCTTTGCAGTAACCGTTTTCATGTTTAGGTTTCACTCTGTTTTCTCCTATATGGATACATGTAGTTGGAACTCTAAATCAAACACGGTTTGTGCTAGCTCTTTGAAACTTGGCACAATAATGTAGTTCCAAGTTCTATCGCTATGGTTTGTGTCCTATTGAAGTAGCCCCAAGCAGAGACTGACGAGAATCACATTCATTGAAAGGGGTTGCCAAGCTTCCAAAAAACTACGAGTTTCCTGAAATCTCAGCAAACATTTTTTCACCCAATCTTGATGATACTTGCAGGTAATCATCAGTACACCAGTCCCACTTGTCTCACCAAATTTCTTTCTTCTCGGTTAAACCGTTCCTTTGCAGTAACCGTTTTCATGTTTAGGTTTCACTCTGTTTTCTCCTATATGGATACATGTAGTTGGAACTCTAAATCAAACACGGTTTGTGCTAGCTCTTTGAAACTTGGCACAATAATGTAGTTCCAAGTTCTATCGCTATGGTTTGTGTCCTATTGAAGTAGCCCCAAGCAGAGACTGACGAGAATCACTTTCATTGAAAGGGGTTGCCAAGCTTCCAAAAAACTACGAGTTTCCTGAAATTTCAGCAAACATTTTTTCACCCAATCTTGATGATACTTGCAGGTAATGATCAGTACACCAGTCCCAATTGGCTCACCAAATTTCGTTCTTCTAGGTTAAACCGTTCCTTTGCAGTAACCGTTTTCATGTTTAGGTTTCACTCTGTTTTCTCCTATATGGATACATGTAGTTGGAACTCTAAATCAAAAACGGTTTGTGCTAGCTCTTTGAAACTTGGCACAATAATGTAGTTCCAAGTTGTATCTCTATGGTTTGTGTCCTATGGAAGTATCCCCAAGCAGAGACTGACGAGAATCACTTTCCTTGAAAGGGGTTGCCAAGCTTCCAAAAAACTACGAGTTTCCTGAAACCTCAGCAAACATTTTTTCACCAAATCTTGATGATACTTGCAGGTAAGGATCAGTACACCAGTCCCACAAGGCTCACCAAATTTTGTTCTTCTAGGTTAAACCTTTCCTTTGCAGTAACCGTTTTCATGTTTAGGTTTCACTCTGTTTTCTCCTATATGGATACATGTATTTGGAACTCTAAATCAAACACGGTTTGTGCTAGCTCTTTGAAACTTGGCACAATAATGTAGTTCCAAGTTCTATCGCTATGGTTTGAGTCCTATGGAAGTAGCCCCAAGCAGAGACTGACGAGAATCACATTCATTGAAAGGGGTTGCCAAACTTCCAAAAAACTACGAATTTCCTGAAATCTCAGCAAACATTTTTTCACCCAATCTTGATGATACTTGCATGTAATCATCAGTACACCAGTCCCACTTTGCTCACCAAATTTCCTTCTTCACGTTAAACCGTTCCTTTGCAGGAACCGTTTTCATGTTGAGGTTTCACTCTGTTTTCTCCTATACGGATATATGTAATTGGAACTCTAAATGAAACACGGTTTGTGCTAGCTCTTTGAAACTTGGCACAATAATGTAGTTCCAAGTTCTATCGCTCTGGTTTGTGTCCTATTGAAGTAGCCCCAAGCAGAGACTGACGAGAATCACTTTCATTGAAAGGGGTTGCCAAGCTTCCAAAAAACTACGAGTTTCCTGAAATCTCAGCAAACATTTTTTCACCCAATCTTGATGATACTTGCAGGTAATGATCAGTACACCAATCCCACTTGGCTCACCAAATTTCGTTCTTCTAGGTTAAACCGTTCCTTTGCAGTAACCGTTTTCATGTTTAGGTTTCACTCTGTTTTCTCCTATATGGATACATGTAGTTGGAACTCTAAATCAAACACGGTTTGTGCTAGCTCTTTGAAACTTGGCACAATAATGTAGTTCCAAGTTCTATCGCTATGGTTTGTGTCCTATTGAAGTAGCCCCAAGCAGAGACTGACGAGAATCACATTCATTGAAAGGGGTTGCCAAGCTTCCAAAAAACTACGAGTTTCCTGAAATCTCAGCAAACATTTTTTCAACCAATCTTGATGATACTTGCAGGTAATCATCAGTACACCAGTCCCACTTGTCTCACCAAATTTCTTTCTTCTCGGTTAAACCGTTCCTTTGCAGTAACCGTTTTCATGTTTAGGTTTCACTCTGTTTTCTCCTATATGGATACATGTAGTTGGAACTCTAAATCAAACACGGTTTGTGCTAGCTCTTTGAAACTTGGCACAATAATGTAGTTCCAAGTTCTATCGCTATGGTTTGTGTCCTATTGAAGTAGCCCCAAGCAGAGACTGACGAGAATCACTTTCATTGAAAGGGGTTGCCAAGCTTCCAAAAAACTACGAGTTTCCTGAAATTTCAGCAAACATTTTTTCACCCAATCTTGATGATACTTGCAGGTAATGATCAGTACACCAGTCCCAATTGGCTCACCAAATTTCGTTCTTCTAGGTTAAACCGTTCCTTTGCAGTAACCGTTTTCATGTTTAGGTTTCACTCTGTTTTCTCCTATATGGATACATGTAGTTGGAACTCTAAATCAAAAACGGTTTGTGCTAGCTCTTTGAAACTTGGCACAATAATGTAGTTCCAAGTTCTATCTCTATGGTTTGTGTCCTATGGAAGTATCCCCAAGCAGAGACTGACGAGAATCACTTTCCTTGAAAGGGGTTGCCAAGCTTCCAAAAAACTACGAGTTTCCTGAAACCTCAGCAAACATTTTTTCACCAAATCTTGATGATACTTGCAGGTAAGGATCAGTACACCAGTCCCACAAGGCTCACCAAATTTTGTTCTTCTAGGTTAAACCTTTCCTTTGCAGTAACCGTTTTCATGTTTAGGTTTCACTCTGTTTTCTCCTATATGGATACATGTATTTGGAACTCTAAATCAAACACGGTTTGTGCTAGCTCTTTGAAACTTGGCACAATAATGTAGTTCCAAGTTCTATCGCTATGGTTTGTGTCCTATGGAAGTAGCCCCAAGCAGAGACTGACGAGAATCACATTCATTGAAAGGGGTTGCCAAGCTTCCAAAAAACTACGAGTTTCCTGAAATCTCAGCAAACATTTTTTCACCCAATCTTGATGATACTTCCAGGTAATCATCAGTACACCAGTCCCACTTGTCTCACCAAATTTCTTTCTTCTCGGTTAAACCGTTCCTTTGCAGTAACCGTTTTCATGTTTAGGTTTCACTCGGTTTTCTCCTATATGGATACATGTAGTTGGAACTCTAAATCAAACACGGTTTGTGCTAGCTCATTGAAACTTGGCACAATAATATAGTTCCAAGTTTTATCGCTATGGTTTGTGTCCTACGGAAGTAGCCCCAAGCAGAGACTGACGAGAATCTCTTTCATTGAAAGGGGTTGCCAAGCTTCCATAAAACTACGAGTTTCCTGAAATCTCAGCAAACATTTTTTCACCCAATCTTGATGATACTTGCAGGTAATCATCAGTACACCAGTCCCACTAGGCTCACCAAATTTCGTTCTTCTCTGTTAAACCGTTCCTTTGCAGTAACCGTTTTCATGTTTAGGTTTCACTCGGTTTTCTACTATATGGATACATGTAGTTTGAACTCTAAATCAAACACGGTTTGTGCTAGCTCATTGAAACTTGGCACAATAATATAGTTCCAAGTTCTATCGCTATGGTTTGTGTCCTACGGAAGTAGCCCCAAGCAGAGACTGACGAGAATCTCTTTCATTGAAAGGGGTTGCCAAGCTTCCATAAAACTACGAGTTTCCTGAAATCTCAGCAAACATTTTTTCACCCAATCTTGATGATACTTGCAGGTAATGATCAGTACACCAATCCCACTTGGCTCACCAAATTTCGTTCTTCTAGGTTAAACCGTTCCTATGCAGTAACCGTTTTCATGTTTAGGTTTCACTCTGTTTTCTCCTATATGGATACATGTAGTTGGAACTCTAAATCAAACACGGTTTGTGCTAGCTCTTTGAAACTTGGCACAATAATGTACTTCCAAGTTCTATCGCTATGGTTTGTGGACTATGGAAGTAGCCCCAATCAGAGACCGACGAGAATCACTTTCATTGAAAGGGGTTGCCAAGCTTCCAAAAAACTACGAGTTTCCTGAAATCTCAGCAAACATGTTTTCACCCAATCTTGATGATACTTGCAGGTAATGATGAGTACACCAATCCCACTTGGCTCACCAAATTTCGTTCTTCTAGGTTAAACCGGTCCTTTGCAGTAACCGTTTTCATGTTTAGGTTTCACTCTGTTTTCTCCTATATGGATACATGTAGTTGGAACTCTAAATCAAACACGGTTTGTGCTAGCTCTTTGAAACTTGGCACAATAATGTAGTTCCAAGTTCTATCGCTATGGTTTGTGTCCTATGGAAGTAGCCCCAAGCAGAGACTGACGAGAATCACTTTCATTGAAAGGGGTAGCCAAGCTTCCAAAAAACTGTGAGTTTCCTGAAATCTCAGCAAATATGTTTTCACCCAATCTTGATGATACTTGCAGGTAATGATCAGTACACCAATCCCACTTGGCTCACCAAATTTCATTCTTCTAGGTTAAACCGTTCCTTTGCAGTAACCGTTTTCATGTTTAGGTTTCATTCTGTTTTCTCCTATATGGATACATGTAGTTGGAACTCTAAATCAAACACGGTTTCTTTTAGCTCTTTGAAAGTTATCACAATAATGTAGTTCCAAGTTCTATCGCTATGGTTTGTGTCCTATTGAAGTAGCCCCAAGAAGAGACTGACGAGAATCACATTCATTGGAAGGGGTTGCCAAGCTTCCAAAAAACTACGAGTTTCCTGAAATCTCAGCAAACATTTTCATACCCAATCTTGATGATATTTGCAGGTAATGATCAGTACACCAGTCCCACTTGGCTCACCAAATTTCGTTCTTCTAGTTAAACCGTTCCTTTGCAGTAACCGTTTTCATGTTTAGGTTTCACTCTGTTTTCTCCTATATGGATACATGTAGTTGGAACTCTAAATCAAACACGGTTTGTGCTAGCTCTTTGAAACTTGGCACAATAATGTAGTTCCAAGTTCCATCGCTGTGGTTTGTGTCTTATTGAAGTAGCCCCAAGCAGAGACTGACGAGAATCACATTCATTGGAAGGGGTTGCCAATCTTCCAAAAAACTACGAGTTTCCTGAAATCTCAGCAAACATTTTTTCACCCAATCTTGATGATACTTGCAGGTAATCATCAGTACACCAGTCCCACTAGGCTCACCAAATTTCGTTCTTCTCTGTTAAACCGTTCCTTTGCAGTAACCGTTTTCATGTTTAGGTTTCACTCGGTTTTCTACTATATGGATACATGTAGTTTGAACTCTAAATCAAACACGGTTTGTGCTAGCTCATTGAAACTTGGCACAATAATATAGTTCCAAGTTCTATCGCTATGGTTTGTGTCCTACGGAAGTAGCCCCAAGCAGAGACTGACGAGAATCTCTTTCATTGAAAGGGGTTGCCAAGCTTCCATAAAACTACGAGTTTCCTGAAATCTCAGCAAACATTTTTTCACCCAATCTTGATGATACTTGCAGGTAATGATCAGTACACCAATCCCACTTGCCTCACCAAATTTCGTTCTTCTAGGTTAAACCGTTCCTATGCAGTAACCGTTTTCATGTTTAGGTTTCACTCTGTTTTCTCCTATATGGATACATGTAGTTGGAACTCTAAATCAAACACGGTTTGTGCTAGCTCTTTGAAACTTGGCACAATAATGTACTTCCAAGTTCTATCGCTATGGTTTGTGGACTATGGAAGTAGCCCCAATCAGAGACCGACGAGAATCACTTTCATTGAAAGGGGTTGCCAAGCTTCCAAAAAACTACGAGTTTCCTGAAATCTCAGCAAACATGTTTTCACCCAATCTTGATGATACTTGCAGGTAATGATGAGTACACCAATCCCACTTGGCTCACCAAATTTCGTTCTTCTAGGTTAAACCGTTCCTTTACAGTAACCGTTTTCATGTTTAGGTTTCACTCTGTTTTCTCCTATATGGATACATGTAGTTGGAACTCTAAATCAAACACGGTTTGTGCTAGCTCTTTGAAACTTGGCACAATAATGTAGTTCCGAGTTCTATCGCTGTGGTTTGTGTCCTATTGAAGTAGCCCCAAGCAGAGACTGACGAGAATCACATTCATTGGAAGGGGTTGCCAAGCTTCCAAAAAACTACGAGTTTCCTGAAATCTCAGCAAACATTTTTTCACCCAATCTTGATGATACTTGCAGGTAATGATCAGTACACCAATCTCACTTGGCTCACCAAATTTCGTTCTTCTAGGTTAAACCGGTCCTTTGCAGTAACCGTTTTCATGTTTAGGTTTCACTCTGTTTTCTCCTATATGGATACATGTAGTTGGAACTCTAAATCAAACACGGTTTGTGCTAGCTCTTTGAAACTTGGCACAATAATGTAGTTCCAAGTTCTATCGCTATGGTTTGTGTCCTATGGAAGTAGCCCCAAGCAGAGACTGACGAGAATCACTTTCATTGAAAGGGGTAGCCAAGCTTCCAAAAAACTGTGAGTTTCCTGAAATCTCAGCAAATATGTTTTCACCCAATCTTGATGATACTTGCAGGTAATGATCAGTACACCAATCCCACTTGGCTCACCAAATTTCATTCTTCTAGGTTAAACCGTTCCTTTGCAGTAACCGTTTTCATGTTTAGGTTTCACTCTGTTTTCTCCTATATGGATACATGTAGTTGGAACTCTAAATCAAACACGGTTTCTGTTAGCTCTTTGAAAGTTATCACAATAATGTAGTTCCAAGTTCTATCGCTATGGTTTGTGTCCTATTGAAGTAGCCCCAAGCAGAGACTGACGAGAATCACTTTCATTGAAAGGGGTTGCCAAGCTTCCGAAAAACTACGAGTTTCCTAAAATCTCAGCAAACATTTTTTCACCCAATCTTGATGATACTTGCAGGTAATGATCAATACACCAATCCCACTTGGCTCTCCAAATTTCGTTCTTCTAGGTTAAACCGTTCCTTTACAGTAACCGTTTTCATGTTTAGGTTTCACTCTGTTTTCTCCTATATGGATACATGTAGTTGGAACTCTAAATCAAACACGGTTTGTGCTAGCTCTTTGAAACTTGGCGCAATAATGTAGTTCCAAGTTCTATCGCTATGGTTTGTGTCCTATTGAAGTAGCCCCAAGCAGAGACTGACGAGAATCACATTCATTGAAAGGGGTTGCCAAGCTTCCAAAAAACTACGAATTTCCTGAAATCTCAGCAAACATTTTTTCACCCAATCTTGATGGTACTGGCAGGTAATGATAAGTACACCAATCCCACTTGGCTCACCAAATTTCGTTCTTCTAGGTTAAACCGTTCCTTTGCAGTAACCGTTTTCATGTTTAGGTTTCACTCTGTTTTCTCCTATATGGATACATATAGTTGTAACTCTAAATCAAACACGGTTTGTGCAAGCTCTTTGAAACTTGGCACAATAATGTAGTTCCAAGTTCTATCGCTATGGTTTGTGTCCTATGGAAGTAGCCCCAAGCAGAGACTGACGAGAATCACATTCATTGAAAGGGGTTGCCAAGCTTCCATAAAACTACGAGTTTCCTGAAATCTCAGCAAACATTTTTTCACCCAATCTTGATGATACTTGCAGGTAATGATCAGTACACCAATCCCACTTGGCTCACCAAATTTCGTTCTTCTAGGTTAAACCGTTCCTTTGCAGTAACCGTTTTCATGTTTAGGTTTCACTCTGTTTTCTCCTATATGGATACATGTAGTTGGAACTCTAAATCAAACACGGTTTGTGCTAGCTCTTTGAAACTTGGCACAATAATGTAGTTCCAAGTTCTATCGCTATGGTTTGTGTCCTATGGAAGTAGCCCCAATCAGAGACCGACGAGAATCACTTTCATTGAAAGGGGTTGCCAAGCTTCCAAAAAACTACGAGTTTCCTGAAATCTCAGCAAACATGTTTTCACCCAATCTTGATGATACTTGCAGGTAATGATGAGTACACCAATCCCACTTGGCTCACCAAATTTCGTTCTTCTAGGTTAAACCGTTCCTTTACAGTAACCGTTTTCATGTTTAGATTTCACTCTGTTTTCTCCTATATGGATACATGTAGTTGGAACTCTAAATCAAACACGGTTTGTGCTAGCTCTTTGAAACTTGGCACAATAATGTAGTTCCGAGTTCTATCGCTGTGGTTTGTGTCCTATTGAAGTAGCCCCAAGCAGAGACTGACGAGAATCACATTCATTGGAAGGGGTGGCCAAGCTTCCAAAAAACTACGAGTTTCCTGAAATCTCAGCAAACATTTTTTCACCCAATCTTGATGATACTTGCAGGTAATGATCAGTACACCAATCCCACTTGGCTCACCAAATTTCGTTCTTCTAGGTTAAACCGTTCCTATGCAGTAACCGTTTTCATGTTTAGGTTTCACTCTGTTTTCTCCTATATGGATACATGTAGTTGGAACTCTAAATCAAACACGGTTTGTGCTAGCTCTTTGAAACTTGGCACAATAATGTAGTTCCGAGTTCTATCGCTGTGGTTTGTGTCCTATTGAAGTAACCCCAAGGAGAGACTGACGAGAATCACATTCATTGGAAGGGGTTGCCAAGCTTCCAAAAAACTACGAGTTTCCTGAAATCTCAGCAAACATTTTTTCACCCAATCTTGATGATACTTGCAGGTAAGGATCAGTACACCAGTCCCACTTGGCTCACCAAATTTCGTTCTTCTCGGTTAAACCGTTCCTTTGTAGTAACCGTTTTCATGTTTAGGTTTCACTCTGTTTTCTCCTATATGGATACATGTAGTTGGAACTCTAAATCAAACACGGTTTGTGCTAGCTCTTTGAAACTTGGCACAATAATGTAGTTCCAAGTTCTTTCGCTCTGGTTTGTGTCCTATTGAAGTAGCCCCAAGCAGAGACTGACGAGAATCACTTTCATTGAAAGGGGTTGCCAAGCTTCCAAAAAACTACGAGTTTCCTGAAATCTCAGCAAACATTTTTTCACCCAATCTTGATGATACTTGCAGGTAATGATCAGTACACCAATCCCACTTGGCTCACCAAATTTCGTTCTTCTAGGTTAAACCGTTCCTTTGCAGTAACCGTTTTCATGTTTAGGTTTCACTCTGTTTTCTCCTATATGGATACATGTAATTGGAACTCTAAATCAAACACGGTTTGTGCTAGCTCTTTGAAACTTGGCACAATAATGTAGTTCCAAGTTCTATCGCTATGGTTTGTGTCCTATGGAAGTAGCCCCAAGCAGAGACTGACGAGAATCACATTCATTGAAAGGGGTTGCCAAGCTTCCAAAAAACTACGAATTTCCTGAAATCTCAGCAAACATTTTTTCACCCAATCTTGATGGTTTTGGCAGGTAATGATCAGTACACCAATCCTACTTGGCTCACCAAATTTCGTTCTTCTATGTTAAACCGTTCCTTTGCAGTAACCGTTTTCATGTTTAGGTTTCACTCTGTTTTCTCCTATATGGATACATGTAGTTGGAACTCTAAATCAAACACGGTTTGTGCTAGCTCTTTGAATCTTGGCACAATAATGTAGTTCCAAGTTCTATCGCTATGGTTTGTGTCCTATGGAAGTAGCCCCAAGCAGAGACTGACGAGAATCACATTCATTGGAAGGGGTTGCCAAGCTTCCAAAAAACTACGAGTTTCCTGAAATCTCAGCAAACATTTTTTCACCCAATCTTGATGATACTTGCAGGTAATGATCAGTACACCAATCTCACTTGGCACAAAAAATTTCGTTCTTCTCGGTTAAACCGTTCCTTTGCAGTAACCGTTTTCATGTTTAGGTTTCACTCTGTTTTCTCCTATATGGATACATGTAGTTGGAACTCTAAATCAAACACGGTTTGTGCTAGCTCTTTGAAACTTGGCACAATAATGTAGTTCCAAGTTCTATCGCTATGGTTTGTGTCCTATTGAAGTAGCCCCAAGCAGAGACTGACGAGAATCACTTTCATTGAAAGGGGTTGCCAAGCTTCCGAAAAACTACGAGTTTCCTAAAATCTCAGCAAACATTTTTTCACCCAATCTTGATGATACTTGCAGGTAATGATCAATACACCAATCCCACTTGGCTCTCCAAATTTCGTTCTTCTAGGTTAAACCGTTCCTTTACAATAACCGTTTTCATGTTTAGGTTTCACTCTGTTTTCTCCTATATGGATACATGTAGTTGGAACTCTAAATCAAACACGGTTTGTGCTAGCTCTTTGAAACTTGGCACAATAATGTAGTTCCAAGTTCTATCGCTATGGTTTGTGTCCTATTGAAGTAGCCCCAAGCAGAGACTGACGAGAATCACATTCATTGAAAGGGGTTGCCAAACTTCCAAAAAACTACGAATTTCCTGAAATCTCAGCAAACATTTTTTCACCCAATCTTGATGGTACTGGCAGGTAATGATAAGTACACCAATCCCACTTGGCTCACCAAATTTCGTTCTTCTAGGTTAAACCGTTCCTTTGCAGTAACCGTTTTCATGTTTAGGTTTCACTCTGTTTTCTCCTATATGGATACATATAGTTGTAACTCTAAATCAAACACGGTTTGTGCAAGCTCTTTGAAACTTGGCACAATAATGTAGTTCCAAGTTCTATCGCTATGGTTTGTGTCCTATGGAAGTAGCCCCAAGCAGAGACTGACGAGAATCACATTCATTGGAAGGGGTTGCCAAGCTTCCAAAAAACTACGAGTTTCCTGAAATCTCAGCAAACATTTTCATACCCAATCTTGATGATATTTGCAGGTAATGATCAGTACACCAGTCCCACTTGGCTCACCAAATTTCGTTCTTCTAGTTAAACCGTTCCTTTGCAGTAACCGTTTTCATGTTTAGGTTTCACTCTGTTTTCTCCTATATGGATACATGTAGTTGGAACTCTAAATCAAACACGGTTTGTGCTAGCTCTTTGAAACTTGGCACAATAATGTAGTTCCAAGTTCCATCGCTGTGGTTTGTGTCTTATTGAAGTAGCCCCAAGCAGAGACTGACGAGAATCACATTCATTGGAAGGGGTTGCCAATCTTCCAAAAAACTACGAGTTTCCTGAAATCTCAGCAAACATTTTTTCACCCAATCTTGATGATACTTGCAGGTAATCATCAGTACACCAGTCCCACTAGGCTCACCAAATTTCGTTCTTCTCTGTTAAACCGTTCCTTTGCAGTAACCGTTTTCATGTTTAGGTTTCACTCGGTTTTCTACTATATGGATACATGTAGTTTGAACTCTAAATCAAACACGGTTTGTGCTAGCTCATTGAAACTTGGCACAATAATATAGTTCCAAGTTCTATCGCTATGGTTTGTGTCCTACGGAAGTAGCCCCAAGCAGAGACTGACGAGAATCTCTTTCATTGAAAGGGGTTGCCAAGCTTCCATAAAACTACGAGTTTCCTGAAATCTCAGCAAACATTTTTTCACCCAATCTTGATGATACTTGCAGGTAATGATCAGTACACCAATCCCACTTGGCTCACCAAATTTCGTTCTTCTAGGTTAAACCGTTCCTATGCAGTAACCGTTTTCATGTTTAGGTTTCACTCTGTTTTCTCCTATATGGATACATGTAGTTGGAACTCTAAATCAAACACGGTTTGTGCTAGCTCTTTGAAACTTGGCACAATAATGTACTTCCAAGTTCTATCGCTATGGTTTGTGGACTATGGAAGTAGCCCAAATCAGAGACCGACGAGAATCACTTTCATTGAAAGGGGTTGCCAAGCTTCCAAAAAACTACGAGTTTCCTGAAATCTCAGCAAACATGTTTTCACCCAATCTTGATGATACTTGCAGGTAATGATGAGTACACCAATCCCACTTGGCTCACCAAATTTCGTTCTTCTAGGTTAAACCGTTCCTTTACAGTAACCGTTTTCATGTTTAGGTTTCACTCTGTTTTCTCCTATATGGATACATGTAGTTGGAACTCTAAATCAAACACGGTTTGTGCTAGCTCTTTGAAACTTGGCACAATAATGTAGTTCCAAGTTCTATCGCTATGGTTTGTGTCCTATGGAAGTAGCCCCAAGCAGAGACTGACGAGATTCACTTTCATTGAAAGGGGTAGCCAAGCTTCCAAAAAACTGTGAGTTTCCTGAAATCTCAGCAAATATGTTTTCACCCAATCTTGATGATACTTGCAGGTAATGATCAGTACACCAATCCCACTTGGCTCACCAAATTTCATTCTTCTAGGTTAAACCGTTCCTTTGCAGTAACCGTTTTCATGTTTAGGTTTCACTCTGTTTTCTCCTATATGGATACATGTAGTTGGAACTCTAAATCAAACACGGTTTCTGTTAGCTCTTTGAAAGTTATCACAATAATGTAGTTCCAAGTTCTATCGCTATGGTTTGTGTCCTATTGAAGTAGCCCCAAGCAGAGACTGACGAGAATCACTTTCATTGAAAGGGGTTGCCAAGCTTCCGAAAAACTACGAGTTTCCTAAAATCTCAGCAAACATTTTTTCACCCAATCTTGATGATACTTGCAGGTAATGATCAATACACCAATCCCAATTGGCTCTCCAAATTTCGTTCTTCTAGGTTAAACCGTTCCTTTACAGTAACCGTTTTCATGTTTAGGTTTCACTCTGTTTTCTCCTATATGGATACATGTAGTTGGAACTCTAAATCAAACACGGATTGTGCTAGCTCTTTGAAACTTGGCACAATAATGTAGTTCCAAGTTCTATCGCTATGGTTTGTGTCCTATTGAAGTAGCCCCAAGCAGAGACTGACGAGAATCACATTCATTGAAAGGGGTTGCCAAACTTCCAAAAAACTACGAATTTCCTGAAATCTCAGCAAACATTTTTTCACCCAATCTTGATGGTACTGGCAGGTAATGATAAGTACACCAATCCCACTTGGCTCACCAAATTTCGTTCTTCTAGGTTAAACCGTTCCTTTGCAGTAACCGTTTTCATGTTTAGGTTTCACTCTGTTTTCTCCTATATGGATACATATAGTTGTAACTCTAAATCAAACACGGTTTGTGCTAGCTCTTTGAAACTTGGCACAATAATGTAGTTCCAAGTTCTATCGCTATGGTTTGTGTCCTATGGAAGTAGCCCCAAGCAGAGACTGACGAGAATCACATTCATTGGAAGGGGTTGCAAATCTTCCAAAAAACTACGAGTTTCCTGAAATCTCAGCAAACATTTTTTCACCCAATCTTGATGATACTTGCAGGTAATCATCAGTACACCAGTCCCACTAGGCTCACCAAATTTCGTTCTTCTCTGTTAAACTGTTCCTTTGCAGTAACCGTTTTCATGTTTAGGTTTCACTCTGTTTTCTCCTATATGGATACATGTAGTTTGAACTCTAAATCAAACACGGTTTGTGCTAGCTCATTGAAACTTGGCACAATAATATAGTTCCAAGTTCTATCGCTATGGTTTGTGTCCTACGGAAGTAGCCCCAAGCAGAGACTGACGAGAATCTCTTTCATTGAAAGGGGTTGCCAAGCTTCCATAAAACTACGAGTTTCCTGAAATCTCAGCAAACATTTTTTCACCCAATCTTGATGATACTTGCAGGTAATGATCAGTACACCAATCCCACTTGGCTCACCAAATTTCGTTCTTCTAGGTTAAACCGTTCCTTTGCAGTAACCGTTTTCATGTTTAGGTTTCACTCTGTTTTCTCCTATATGGATACATGTAGTTGGAACTCTAAATCAAACACGGTTTGTGCTAGCTCTTTGAAACTTGGCACAATAATGTAGTTCCAAGTTCTATCGCTATGGTTTGTGTCCTATGGAAGTAGCCCCAATCAGAGACCGACGAGAATCACTTTCATTGAAAGGGGTTGCCAAGCTTCCAAAAAACTACGAGTTTCCTGAAATCTCAGCAAATATTTTTTCACCCAATCTTGATGGTATTGGCAGGTAATGATCAGTACACCAATCCTACTTGGCTCACCAAATTTCATTCTTCTAGGTTAAACCGGTCCTTTGCAGTAACCGTTTTCATGTTTAGGTTTCACTCTGTTTTCTCCTATATGGATACATGTAGTTGGAACTCTAAATCAAACACGGTTTGTGCTAGCTCTTTGAAACTTGGCACAATAATGTAGTTCCAAGTTCTATCGCTATGGTTTGTGTCCTATGGAAGTAGCCCCAAGCAGAGACTGACGAGAATCACTTTCATTGAAAGGGGTAGCCAAGCTTCCAAAAAACTGTGAGTTTCCTGAAATCTCAGCAAATATGTTTTCACCCAATCTTGATGATACTTGCAGGTAATGATCAGTACACCAATCCCACTTGGCTCACCAAATTTCATTCTTCTAGGTTAAACCGTTCCTTTGCAGTAACCGTTTTCATGTTTAGGTTTCACTCTGTTTTCTCCTATATGGATACATGTAGTTGGAACTCTAAATCAAACACGGTTTCTGTTAGCTCTTTGAAAGTTATCACAATAATGTAGTTCCAAGTTCTATCGCTATGGTTTGTGTCCTATTGAAGTAGCCCCAAGCAGAGACTGACGAGAATCACTTTCATTGAAAGGGGTTGCAAAGCTTCCGAAAAACTACGAGTTTCCTGAAATCTCAGCAAACATTTTTTCACCCAATCTTGATGATACTTGCATGTAATGATCAGTACACCAATCCCACTTGGCTCACCAAATTTCGTTCTTCTAGGATAAACCGTTCCTTTGCAGTAACCGTTTTCATGTTTAGGTTTCACTCTGTTTTCTCCTATATGGATACATATAGTTGGAACTCTAAATCAAACACGGTTTGTGCTAGCTCTTTGAAACTTGGCACAATAATGTAGTTCCAAGTTCTATCGCTATGGTTTGTGTCCTATTGAAGTAGCCCCAAGCAGAGACTGACGAGAATCACATTCATTGAAAGGGGTTGCCAAGCTTCCAAAAAACTACGAATTTCCTGAAATCTCAGCAAACATTTTTTCACCCAATCTTGATGGTTTTGGCAGGTAATGATCAGTACACCAATCCTACTTGGCTCACCAAATTTCGTTCTTCTAGGTTAAACCGTTCCTTTGCAGTAACCGTTTTCATGTTTAGGTTTCACTCTGTTTTCTCCTATATGGATACATGTAGTTGGAACTCTAAATCAAACACAGTTTGTGCTAGCTCTTTGAATCTTGGCACAATAATGTAGTTCCAAGTTCTATCGCTATGGTTTGTGTCCTATTGAAGTAGCCCCAAGCAGAGACTGACGAGAATCACATTCATTGAAAGGGGTTGCCAAACTTCCAAAAAACTACGAATTTCCTGAAATCTCAGCAAACATTTTTTCACCCAATCTTGATGGTACTGGCAGGTAATGATAAGTACACCAATCCCACTTGGCTCACCAAATTTCGTTCTTCTAGGTTAAACCGTTCCTTTGCAGTAACCGTTTTCATGTTTAGGTTTCACTCTGTTTTCTCCTATATGGATACATATAGTTGTAACTCTAAATCAAACACGGTTTGTGCAAGCTCTTTGAAACTTGGCACAATAATGTAGTTCCAAGTTCTATCGCTATGGTTTGTGTCCTATGGAAGTAGCCCCAAGCAGAGACTGACGAGAATCACATTCATTGGAAGGGGTTGCCAAGCTTCCAAAAAACTACGAGTTTCCTGAAATCTCAGCAAACATTTTCATACCCAATCTTGATGATATTTGCAGGTAATGATCAGTACACCAGTCCCACTTGGCTCACCAAATTTCGTTCTTCTAGTTAATCCGTTCCTTTACAGTAACCGTTTTCATGTTTAGGTTTCACTCTGTTTTCTCCTATATGGATACATGTAGTTGGAACTCTAAATCAAACACGGTTTGTGCTAGCTCTTTGAAACTTGGCACAATAATGTAGTTCCGAGTTCCATCGCTGTGGTTTGTGTCCTATTGAAGTAGCCCCAAGCAGAGACTGACGAGAATCACATTCATTGGAAGGGGTTGCCAATCTTCCAAAAAACTACGAGTTTCCTGAAATCTCAGCAAACATTTTTTCACCCAATCTTGATGATACTTGCAGGTAATCATCAGTACACCAGTCCCACTAGGCTCACCAAATTTCGTTCTTCTCTGTTAAACCGTTCCTTTGCAGTAACCGTTTTCATGTTTAGGTTTCACTCTGTTTTCTCCTATATGGATACATGTAGTTGGAACTCTAAATCAAACACGGTTTGTGCTAGCTCATTGAAACTTGGCACAATAATATAGTTCCAAGTTCTATCGCTATGGTTTGTGTCCTACGGAAGTAGCCCCAATCAGAGACCGACGAGAATCACTTTCATTGAAAGGGGTTGCCAAGCTTCCAAAAAACTACGAGTTTCCTGAAATCTCAGCAAACATGTTTTCACCCAATCTTGATGATACTTGCAGGTAATGATGAGTACACCAATCCCACTTGGCTCACCAAATTTCGTTCTTCTAGGTTAAACCGTTCCTTTACAGTAACCGTTTTCATGTTTAGGTTTCACTCTGTTTTCTCCTATATGGATACATGTAGTTGGAACTCTAAATCAAACACGGTTTGTGCTAGCTCTTTGAAACGTGGCACAATAATGTAGTTCCGAGTTCTATCGCTGTGGTTTGTGTCCTATTGAAGTAGCCCCAAGCAGAGACTGACGAGAATCACATTCATTGGAAGGGGTTGCCAAGCTTCCAAAAAACTACGAGTTTCCTGAAATCTCAGCAAACATTTTTTCACCCAATCTTGATGATACTTGCAGGTAATGATCAGTACACCAATCTCACTTGGCTCACCAAATTTCGTTCTTCTAGGTTAAACCGGTCCTTTGCAGTAACCGTTTTCATGTTTAGGTTTCACTCTGTTTTCTCCTATATGGATACATGTAGTTGGAACTCTAAATCAAACACGGTTTGTGCTAGCTCTTTGAAACTTGGCACAATAATGTAGTTCCAAGTTCTATCGCTATGGTTTGTGTCCTATGGAAGTAGCCCCAAGCAGAGACTGACGAGAATCACTTTCATTGAAAGGGGTAGCCAAGCTTCCAAAAAACTGTGAGTTTCCTGAAATCTCAGCAAATATGTTTTCACCCAATCTTGATGATACTTGCAGGTAATGATCAGTACACCAATCCCACTTGGCTCACCAAATTTCATTCTTCTAGGTTAAACCGTTCCTTTGCAGTAACCGTTTTCATGTTTAGGTTTCACTCTGTTTTCTCCTATATGGATACATGTAGTTGGAACTCTAAATCAAACACGGTTTCTATTAGCTCTTTGAAAGTTATCACAATAATGTAGTTCCAAGTTCTATCGCTATGGTTTGTGTCCTATTGAAGTAGCCCCAAGCAGAGACTGACGAGAATCACTTTCATTGAAAGGGGTTGCCAAGCTTCCGAAAAACTACGAGTTTCCTAAAATCTCAGCAAACATTTTTTCACCCAATCTTGATGATACTTGCAGGTAATGATCAATACACCAATCCCACTTGGCTCTCCAAATTTCGTTCTTCTAGGTTAAACCGTTCCTTTACAGTAACCGTTTTCATGTTTAGGTTTCACTCTGTTTTCTCCTATATGGATACATGTAGTTGGAACTCTAAATCAAACACGGTTTGTGCTAGCTCTTTGAAACTTGGCACAATAATGTAGTTCCAAGTTCTATCGCTATGGTTTGTGTCCTACGGAAGTAGCCCCAAGCAGAGACTGACGAGAATCTCTTTCATTGAAAGGGGTTGCCAAGCTTCCATAAAACTACGAGTTTCCTGAAATCTCAGCAAACATTTTTTCACCCAATCTTGATGATACTTGCAGGTAATGATCAGTACACCAATCCCACTTGGCTCACCAAATTTCGTTCTTCTAGGTTAAACCGTTCCTTTGCAGTAACCGTTTTCATGTTTAGGTTTCACTCTGTTTTCTCCTATATGGATACATGTAGTTGGAACTCTAAATCAAACACGGTTTGTGCTAGCTCTTTGAAACTTGGCACAATAATGTAGTTCCAAGTTCTATCGCTATGGTTTGTGTCCTATGGAAGTAGCCCCAATCAGAGACCGACGAGAATCACTTTCATTGAAAGGGGTTGCCAAGCTTCCAAAAAACTACGAGTTTCCTGAAATCTCAGCAAACATGTTTTCACCCAATTTTGATGATACTTGCAGGTAATGATGGGTACACCAATCCCACTTGGCTCACCAAATTTCGTTCTTCTAGGTTAAACCGTTCCTTTACAGTAACCGTTTTCATGTTTAGATTTCACTCTGTTTTCTCCTATATGGATACATGTAGTTGGAACTCTAAATCAAACACGGTTTGTGCTAGCTCTTTGAAACTTGGCACAATAATGTAGTTCCGAGTTCTATCGCTGTGGTTTGTGTCCTATTGAAGTAGCCCCAAGCAGAGACTGACGAGAATCACATTCATTGGAAGGGGTTGCCAAGCTTCCAAAAAACTACGAGTTTCCTGAAATCTCAGAAAACATTTTTTCACCCAATCTTGATGATACTTGCAGGTAATGATCAGTACACCAATCTCACTTGGCACACCAAATTTCGTTCTTCTCGGTTAAACCGTTCCTTTGCAGTAACCGTTTTCATGTTTAGGTTTCACTCTGTTTTCTCCTATATGGATACATGTAGTTGGAACTCTAAATCAAACACGGTTTGTGCTAGCTCTTTGAAACTTGGCACAATAATGTAGTTCCAAGTTCTATCGCTATGGTTTGTGTGCTATGGAAGTAGGCCCAAGCAGAGACTGACGAGAATCATTTTCATTGAAAGGGGTAGCCAAGCTTCCAAAAAACTGTGAGTTTCCTGAAATCTCAGCAAATATGTTTTCACCCAATCTTGATGATACTTGCAGGTAATGATCAGTACACCAATCCCACTTGGCTCACCAAATTTCATTCTTCCAGGTTAAACCGTTCCTTTGCAGTAACAGTTTTCATGTTTAGGTTTCACTCTGTTTTCTCCTATATGGATACATGTATTTGGAACTCTAAATCAAACACGGTTTGTGCTAGCTCTTTGAAACTTGGCACAATAATGTAGTTCCAAGTTCTATCGCTATGGTTTGTGTCCTATGGAAGTAGCCCCAAGCAGAGACTGACGAGAATCACTTTCATTGAAAGGGGTAGCCAAGCTTCCAAAAAACTGTGAGTTTCCTGAAATCTCAGCAAATATGTTTTCACCCAATCTTGATGATACTTGCAGGTAATGATCAGTACACCAATCCCACTTGGCTCACCAAATTTCATTCTTCTAGGTTAAACCGTTCCTTTGCAGTAACCGTTTTCATGTTTAGGTTTCACTCTGTTTTCTCCTATATGGATACATGTAGTTGGAACTCTAAATCAAACACGGTTTCTGTTAGCTCTTTGAAAGTTATCACAATAATGTAGTTCCAAGTTCTATCGCTATGGTTTGTGTCCTATTGAAGTAGCCCCAAGCAGAGACTGACGAGAATCACTTTCATTGAAAGGGGTTGCCAAGCTTCCGAAAAACTACGAGTTTCCTGAAATCTCAGCAAACATTTTTTCACCCAATCTTGATGATACTTGCAGGTAATGATCAGTACACCAATCCCACTTGGCTCACCAAATTTCGTTCTTCTAGGTTAAACCGTTCCTTTGCAGTAACCGTTTTCATGTTTAGGTTTCACTCTGTTTTCTCCTATATGGATACATATAGTTGGAACTCTAAATCAAACACGGTTTGTGCTAGCTCTTTGAAACTTGGCACAATAATGTAGTTCCAAGTTCTATCGCTATGGTTTGTGTCCTATTGAAGTAGCCCCAAGCAGAGACTGACGAGAATCACATTCATTGAAAGGGGTTGCCAAGCTTCCAAAAAACTACGAATTTCCTGAAATCTCAGCAAACATTTTTTCACCCAATCTTGATGGTTTTGGCAGGTAATGATCAGTACACCAATCCTACTTGGCTCACCAAATTTCGTTCTTCTAGGTTAAACCGTTCCTTTGCAGTAACCGTTTTCATGTTTAGGTTTCACTCTGTTTTCTCCTATATGGATACATGTAGTTGGAACTCTAAATCAAACACGGTTTGTGCTAGCTCTTTGAATCTTGGCACAATAATGTAGTTCCAAGTTCTATCGCTATGGTTTGTGTCCTATGGAAGTAGCCCCAAGCAGAGACTGACGAGAATCACATTCATTGGAAGGGGTTGCCAAGCTTCCAAAAAACTACGAGTTTCCTGAAATCTCAGCAAACATTTTTTCACCCAATCTTGATGATACTTGCAGGTAATGATCAGTACACCAATCTCACTTGGCACACCAAATTTCGTTCTTCTCGGTTAAACCGTTCCTTTGCAGTAACCGTTTTCATGTTTAGGTTTCACTCTGTTTTCTCCTATATGGATACATGTAGTTGGAACTCTAAATCAAACACGGTTTGTGCTAGCTCTTTGAAACTTGGCACAATAATGTAGTTCCAAGTTCTATCGCTATGGTTTGTGTGCTATGGAAGTAGGCCCAAGCAGAGACTGACGAGAATCATTTTCATTGAAAGGGGTAGCCAAGCTTCCAAAAAAACTGTGAGTTTCCTGAAATCTCAGCAAATATGTTTTCACCCAATCTTGATGATACTTGCAGGTAATGATCAGTACACGAATCCCACTTGGCTCACCAAATTTCATTCTTCCAGGTTAAAACCGTTCCTTTGCAGTAACAGTTTTCATGTTTAGGTTTCACTCTGTTTTCTCCTATATGGATACATGTAGTTGGAACTCTAAATCAAACACGGTTTCTGTTAGCTCTTTGAAAGTTATCACAATAATGTAGTTCCAAGTTCTATCGCTATGGTTTGTGTCCTATTGAAGTAGCCCCAAGCAGAGACTGACGAGAATCACTTTCATTGAAAGGGGTTGCCAAGCTTCCGAAAAACTACGAGTTTCCTAAAATCTCAGCAAACATTCTTTCACCCAATCTTGATGATACTTGCAGGTAATGATCAATACACCAATCCCACTTGGCTCTCCAAATTTCGTTCTTCTAGGTTAAACCGTTCCTTTACAGTAACCGTTTTCATGTTTAGGTTTCACTCTGTTTTCTCCTATATGGATACATGTAGTTGGAACTCTAAATCAAACACGGTTTGTGCTAGCTCTTTGAAACGTGGCACAATAATGTAGTTCCGAGTTCTATCGCTGTGGTTTGTGTCCTATTGAAGTAGCCCCAAGCAGAGACTGACGAGAATCACATTCATTGGAAGGGGTTGCCAAGCTTCCAAAAAACTACGAGTTTCCTGAAATCTCAGCAAACATTTTTTCACCCAATCTTGATGATACTTGCAGGTAATGATCAGTACACCAATCTCACTTGGCACAAAAAATTTCGTTCTTCTCGGTTAAACCGTTCCTTTGCAGTAACCGTTTTCATGTTTAGGTTTCACTCTGTTTTCTCCTATATGGATACATGTAGTTGGAACTCTAAATCAAACACGGTTTGTGCTAGCTCTTTGAAACTTGGCACAATAATGTAGTTCCAAGTTCTATCGCTATGGTTTGTGTCCTATTGAAGTAGCCCCAAGCAGAGACTGACGAGAATCACTTTCATTGAAAGGGGTTGCCAAGCTTCCGAAAAACTACGAGTTTCCTAAAATCTCAGCAAACATTTTTTCACCCAATCTTGATGATACTTGCAGGTAATGATCAATACACCAATCCCACTTGGCTCTCCAAATTTCGTTCTTCTAGGTTAAACCGTTCCTTTACAATAACCGTTTTCATGTTTAGGTTTCACTCTGTTTTCTCCTATATGGATACATGTAGTTGGAACTCTAAATCAAACACGGTTTGTGCTAGCTCTTTGAAACTTGGCACAATAATGTAGTTCCAAGTTCTATCGCTATGGTTTGTGTCCTATTGAAGTAGCCCCAAGCAGAGACTGACGAGAATCACATTCATTGAAAGGGGTTGCCAAACTTCCAAAAAACTACGAATTTCCTGAAATCTCAGCAAACATTTTTTCACCCAATCTTGATGGTACTGGCAGGTAATGATAAGTACACCAATCCCACTTGGGCTCACCAAATTTCGTTCTTCTAGGTTAAACCGTTCCTTTGCAGTAACCGTTTTCATGTTTAGGTTTCACTCTGTTTTCTCCTATATGGATACATATAGTTGTAACTCTAAATCAAACACGGTTTGTGCAAGCTCTTTGAAACTTGGCACAATAATGTAGTTCCAAGTTCTATCGCTATGGTTTGTGTCCTATGGAAGTAGCCCAAGCAGAGACTGACGAGAATCACATTCATTGGAAGGGGTTGCCAAGCTTCCAAAAAACTACGAGTTTCCTGAAATCTCAGCAAACATTTTCATACCCAATCTTGATGATATTTGCAGGTAATGATCAGTACACCAGTCCCACTTGGCTCACCAAATTTCGTTCTTCTAGTTAAACCGTTCCTTTGCAGTAACCGTTTTCATGTTTAGGTTTCACTCTGTTTTCTCCTATATGGATACATGTAGTTGGAACTCTAAATCAAACACGGTTGTGCTAGCTCTTTGAAACTTGGCACAATAATGTAGTTCCAAGTTCCATCGCTGTGGTTTGTGTCTTATTGAAGTAGCCCCAAGCAGAGACTGACGAGAATCACATTCATTGGAAGGGGTTGCCAATCTTCCAAAAACTACGAGTTTCCTGAAATCTCAGCAAACATTTTTTCACCCAATCTTGATGATACTTGCAGGTAATCATCAGTACACCAGTCCCCACTAGGCTCACCAAATTTCGTTCTTCTCTGTTAAACCGTTCCTTTGCAGTAACCGTTTTCATGTTTAGGTTTCACTCGGTTTTCTACTATATGGATACATGTAGTTTGAACTCTAAATCAAACACGGTTTGTGCTAGCTCATTGAAACTTGGCACAATAATATAGTTCCAAGTTCTATCGCTATGGTTTGTGTCCTACGGAAGTAGCCCCAAGCAGAGACTGACGAGAATCTCTTTCATTGAAAGGGGTTGCCAAGCTTCCATAAAACTACGAGTTTCCTGAAATCTCAGCAAACATTTTTTCACCCAATCTTGATGATACTTGCAGGTAATGATCAGTACACCAATCCCACTTGGCTCACCAAATTTCGTTCTTCTAGGTTAAACCGTTCCTATGCAGTAACCGTTTTCATGTTTAGGTTTCACTCTGTTTTCTCCTATATGGATACATGTAGTTGGAACTCTAAATCAAACACGGTTTGTGCTAGCTCTTTGAAACTTGGCACAATAATGTACTTCCAAGTTCTATCGCTATGGTTTGTGGACTATGGAAGTAGCCCAAATCGAGACCGACGAGAATCACTTTCATTGAAAGGGGTTGCCAAGCTTCCAAAAAACTACGAGTTTCCTGAAATCTCAGCAAACATGTTTTCACCCAATCTTGATGATACTTGCAGGTAATGATGAGTACACCAATCCCACTTGGCTCACCAAATTTCGTTCTTCTAGGTTAAACCGTTCCTTTACAGTAACCGTTTTCATGTTTAGGTTTCACTCTGTTTTCTCCTATATGGATACATGTAGTTGGAACTCTAAATCAAACACGGTTTGTGCTAGCTCTTTGAAACTTGGCACAATAATGTAGTTCCAAGTTCTATCGCTATGGTTTGTGTCCTATGGAAGTAGCCCCAAGCAGAGACTGACGAGATTCACTTTCATTGAAAGGGGTAGCCAAGCTTCCAAAACTGTGAGTTTCCTGAAATCTCAGCAAATATGTTTTCACCCAATCTTGATGATACTTGCAGGTAATGATCAGTACACCAATCCCACTTGGCTCACCAAATTTCATTCTTCTAGGTTAAACCGTTCCTTTGCAGTAACCGTTTTCATGTTTAGGTTTCACTCTGTTTTCTCCTATATGGATACATGTAGTTGGAACTCTAAATCAAACACGGTTTCTGTTAGCTCTTTGAAAGTTATCACAATAATGTAGTTCCAAGTTCTATCGCTATGGTTTGTGTCCTATTGAAGTAGCCCCAAGCAGAGACTGACGAGAATCACTTTCATTGAAAGGGGTTGCCAAGCTTCCGAAAAACTACGAGTTTCCTAAAATCTCAGCAAACATTTTTTCACCCAATCTTGATGATACTTGCAGGTAATGATCAATACACCAATCCCAATTGGCTCTCCAAATTTCGTTCTTCTAGGTTAAACCGTTCCTTTACAGTAACCGTTTTCATGTTTAGGTTTCACTCTGTTTTCTCCTATATGGATACATGTAGTTGGAACTCTAAATCAAACACGGATTGTGCTAGCTCTTTGAAACTTGGCACAATAATGTAGTTCCAAGTTCTATCGCTATGGTTTGTGTCCTATTGAAGTAGCCCCAAGCAGAGACTGACGAGAATCACATTCATTGAAAGGGGTTGCCAAACTTCCAAAAAACTACGAATTTCCTGAAATCTCAGCAAACATTTTTTCACCCAATCTTGATGGTACTGGCAGGTAATGATAAGTACACCAATCCCACTTGGCTCACCAAATTTCGTTCTTCTAGGTTAAACCGTTCCTTTGCAGTAACCGTTTTCATGTTTAGGTTTCACTCTGTTTTCTCCTATATGGATACATATAGTTGTAACTCTAAATCAAACACGGTTTGTGCTAGCTCTTTGAAACTTGGCACAATAATGTAGTTCCAAGTTCTATCGCTATGGTTTGTGTCCTATGGAAGTAGCCCCAAGCAGAGACTGACGAGAATCACATTCATTGGAAGGGGTTGCAAAT
>NW_027552989.1:0-49580 GCF_045843805.1 Urocitellus parryii
CGTGTTTGATTTACAGTTCCAAATACATGTATCAATATAGGAGAAAACAGAATGAAACCTAAACATGAAAACGGTTACTGCAAAGGAACGGTTTAACCTAGAAGAAAGAAATTTGGTGAGCCATTTGGAATTGGTGTACTGATCATTACCTGCAAGTATCAACAAGATTGGGTGAAAAAATGTTTGCTCAGATTTCAGGAAATCATAGATTTTTGGAATCTTGGCAACCCTTTTCAATGACAGTGATTGTTGTCAGTCTCTGCTTGGGGCTACTTCAATTGGACACAAAGCATAGCGATAGAACTTCGAACTACATTATTGTGCCAAGTTTCAAAGAGCTAGCACAAACCGTGTTTGATTTAGAGTTCCAACTACATGTATCCATATAGGAGAAAACAGAGTGAAACCTAAACATGAAAACGGTTACTGCAAAGGAACGGTTTAACCTAGAAGAACGAAATTTGGAGAGCCAAGTGGGACTGGTGTACTGATCATTCCCTGCAAGTATCATCAAGATTGGGTGCAAAAATATTTGCTGAGATTTCAGGAAACTCGTAGTTTTTTGGAAGCTTGGCAACCCCTTTCAATGAAAGTGATTCTCGTCAGTCTCTGCTTGGGGCTACTTCAATAGGACACAAACCGTAGCGACAGAACTTGGAACTACATTATTGTGCCACGTTCCAAAGAGCTAGCACAAACCGTGTTTGATTTAGAGTTCTAACAACATGTATCCATATAGGAGAAAACAGAGTGAAACCTAAAAAATGAAAACGGTTACTGCAAAAAAACGGTTTAACCTAGAAGAACGAAATTTGGTGAGCCAAGTGGGATTCGTGTACTCATCATTACCTGCCAGTATCATCAAGAATGGCTGAAAACATGTTTGCTGAGATTTCAGGAAACTCTTAGTTTTTTGGAAGCTTGGCAACCCCTTTAATGAAAGTGATTCTGGTCAGTCTCTGCTTGGGGGTACTTCAATAGGACACAAACCATAGCGATAGAACTTGGAACTACATTATTGTGCCATGTTTCAAATAGCTAGTACAAACCGTGTTTGATTTAGTGTTCCAACTACAGGTATCCATATAGGAGAAAACAGAGTGAAACCTAAACATGAAAACGGTTACTGCAAAGGAACGGTTTAACCTAGAAGAACGAAATTTGGTGAGCCAATTGGGACTGGTGAACTGATCATTCCCTGCAATTATCATCAAGATCGGTGAAAAAATGTTTGCTGAGATTTCAGGAAACTCGTAGTTTTTTGGAAGCTTGGCAACCCCTTTCAATGAAAGTGATTCTCGTCAGTCTCTGCTTGGGGCTACTTAAATAGGACACAAACCATAGTGATAGAACTTGGAACTACATTATTGTGCCAAGTTCCAAAGAGCTAGCACAAACCGTGTTTGATTTAGAGTTCCAAATACATGTATCCATATAGGAGAAAACAGAGTGAAACCTAAACATGAAAACGGTTACTGCAAAGGAACGGTTTAACCTAGAAGAACGAAATTTGGTGAGCCAAATGCGATTGGTGTACTCATGGTTACATGCCAGAATCATCAAGATAGGTGAAAAAATGTTTGCTGAGATTTCAGGAAACTCGTAGTTTTTTGGAAGCTTGGCAACCCCTTTCAATGAAAGTGATTCTCGTCAGTCTCTGCTTGGGGCTACTTCAATAGGACACAAACCATAGCGATAGGACTTGGAACTACATTATTGTGCCAAGTTTCAAAGAGCTAGCAAAAACCATGTTTGATTTACAGTTCCAACAACATGTATCCATATAGGAGAAAACAGAGTGAAACCTAAACATGAAAACGGTTAATGCAAAGGAACGGTTTAACCTAGAAGAACGAAATTTGGTGAGCCAAGTGGGATTGGTGTACTCATCGTTACATGCCAGTATCATCAAGATTGGGTGCAAAAATGATTGCTGAGATTTCAGGAAACTCGTAGTTTTTTGGAAGCTTGGCAACCCCTTTCAATGAAAGTGATTCTCGTCAGTCTCTGCTTGGGGCTACTTCAATAGGACACAAACCATAGCGATAGAACTTGGAACTACATTATTGTGCCAAGTTTCAAAGAGGTAGCACAAACCGTGCTTGATTTAGAGTTCCAACTACATGTATCCATATAGGAGAAAACAGCGTGAAACCTAAAAATGAAAACGGTTACTGCAAAGGAACGGTTTAACCTAGAAGAACGAAATTTGGTGAGCCAAGTGGGACTGGTGTATTGATCATTACCAGCAAGTATCATCAAGATTGGGTGAAAAAATGTTTGCTGAGATTTCAGGAAACTCGTAGTTTTTTGGAAGCTTGGCAACCCCTTTCAATGAAAGTGATTCTCGTCAGTCTCTGCTTGGGGTACTTCAATAGGACACAAACCATAGCGATAGAACTTGGAACTACATAATTTTGCCAAGTTTCAAAGAGCTAGCACAAACCGTGTTTGATTTAGAGTTCCAACTACATGTATCCATATAGGAGAAAACAGAGTGAAACCTAAACATGAAAACGGTTACTGCAAAGGAACGGTTTAACCTAGAAGAACGAAATTTGGTGAGCCAAGTGGGATTGGTGTACTGATCATTACCTGCAAGTATCATCAAGATTGGGTGAAAAAATATTTGCTCAGATTTCAGGACATCATAGATTTTTGGAATCTTGCCATCCCCTTTCAATGACAGTGATTTTCGTCAGTCTCTGCTTGGGGCTACTTCAATAGGACACAAACCATAGCGATAGAACTTCGAACTACATTATTGTGCCAAGTTTCAAAGAGCTAGCACAAACCGTGTTTGATTTAGAGTTCCAACTACATGTATCCATATAGGAGAAAACAGAGTGAAACCTAAACATTAAAACGGTTACTGCAAAGGAACGGTTTAACCTAGAAGAACGAAATTTGGTGAGCCAAGTGGGATTCGTGTACTCATCATTACCTGCCAGTATCATCAAAATGGCTGAAAAAAATATTTGCTGAGATTTCCGGAAACTCTTAGTTTTTTGGAAGCTTGGCAACCCCTTTAATGAAAGTGATTCTCGTCAGTCTCTGCTTAAGGCTACTTCCATAGGACACAAACCATAGCAATAGAACTTGGAACTACATTATTGTGCCACGTTCCAAAGAGCTAGCACAAACCGTGTTTGATTTAGAGTTCTAACTACATGTATCCATATAGGAGAAAACAGAGTGAAACCTAAAAATGAAAAGGGTTACTGCAAAAAAAACGGTTTAACCTAGAAGAACGAAATTTGGTGAGCCAAGTGGGATTCGTGTACTCATCATTACCTGCCAGTATCATCAAGAATGGCTGAAAAAATATTTGCTGAGATTTCAGGAAACTCTTAGTTTTTTTGGAAACTTGACAACCCCTTTAATGAAAGTGATTCTCGTCAGTCTCTGCTTGGGGCTACTTCAAAAGGACACAAACCATAGTGATAGACTTGGAACTACATTATTGTGCCAAGTTCCAAATAGCTAGCACAAACCGTGTTTGATTTGGAGTTCCAAATACATGTATCCATATAGGAGAAAACGGAGTGAAACCTAATAATGAAAACGGTTACTGCAAAGGAACGGTTTAACCTAGAAGAACGAAATTTGGAGAGCCAAGTGGGACTGGTGTACTGATCATTCCCTGCAAGTATCATCAAGATTGGGTGCAAAAATGTTTGCTGAGATTTCAGGAAACTCGTAGTTTTTTGGAAGCTTGCAACCCCTTTCAATGAAAGTGATTCTCGTCAGTCTCTGCTTGGGGCTACTTCAATAGGACACAAATCATAGCGACAGAACTTGGAACTACATTATTGTGCCACGTTCCAAAGAGCTAGCACAAACCGTGTTTGATTTAGAGTTCTAACTACATGTATCCATATAGGAGAAAACAGAGTAAAACCTAGAAATGAAAACGGTTACTGCAAAAAAACGGTTTAACCTAGAAGAACGAAATTTGGTGAGCCAAGTGGGATTCGTGTACTCATCATTACCTGCCAGTATCATCAAGAATGGCTGAAAAAATGTTTGCTGAGATTTCAGGAAACTCGTAGTTTTTTGGAAGCTTGGCAACCCCTTTAATTAAAGTGATTCTCGTCAGTCTGTGCTTGGGGCTACTTCAAAAGGACACAAACCATAGTGATAGACTTGGAACTACATTATTGTGCCACGTACCAAAGAGCTAGCACAAACCGTGTTTGATTTAGTGTTCTAACTACATGTATCCATATAGGAGAAAACAGCGTGAAACCTAAAAATGAAAACGGTTACTGCAAAAAAACGGTTTAACCTAGAAGAACGAAATTTGGTGAGCCAAGTGGGATTCGTGTACTCATCATTACCTGCCAGTATCATCAAAATGGCTGAAAAAATGTTTGCTGAGATTTCAGGAAACTCTTAGTTTTTTGGAAGCTTGGCAACCCTTTTTAATGAAAGTGATTCTCGGCAGTCTCTGCTTAAGGCTACTTCCATAGGACACAAACCATAGCAATAGAACTTGGAACTACATTATTGTGCCAAGTTTCAAAGAGCTAGCAAAAACCATGTTTGATTTACAGTTCCAACAACATGTATCCATATAGGAGAAAACAGAGTGAAACCTAAACATGAAAACGGTTAATGCAAAGGAACGGTTTAACCTAGAAGAACGAAATTTGGTGAGCCAAGTGGGATTGGTGTACTCATCGTTACATGCCAGTATCATCAGGATTGGGTGCAAAAATGATTGCTGAGATTTCAGGAAACTCGTAGTTTTTTGGAAGCTTGGCAACCCCTTTCAATGAAAGTGATTCTCGTCAGTCTCTGCTTGGGGCTACTTCAATAGGACACAAACCATAGCGATAGAACTTGGAACTACATTATTGTGCCAAGTTTCAAAGAGGTAGCACAAACCGTGCTTGATTTAGAGTTCCAACTACATGTATCCATATAGGAGAAAACAGCGTGAAACCTAAAAATGAAAACGGTTACTGCAAAGGAACGGTTTAACCTAGAAGAACGAAATTTGGTGAGCCAAGTGGGACTGGTGTATTGATCATTACCAGCAAGTATCATCAAGATTGGGTGAAAAAATGTTTGCTGAGATTTCAGGAAACTCGTAGTTTTTTGGAAGCTTGGCAACCCCTTTCAATGAAAGTGATTCTCGTCAGTCTCTGCTTGGGGCTACTTCAATAGGACACAAACCATAGCGATAGAACTTGGAACTACATTATTGTGCCAAGTTTCAAAGAGGTAGCACAAACCGTGCTTGATTTAGAGTTCCAACTACATGTATCCATATAGGAGAAAACAGCGTGAAACCTAAAAATGAAAACGGTTACTGCAAAGGAACGGTTTAACCTAGAAGAACGAAATTTGGTGAGCCAAGTGGGACTGGTGTATTGATCATTACCAGCAAGTATCATCAAGATTGGGTGAAAAAATGTTTGCTGAGATTTCAGGAAACTCGTAGTTTTTTGGAAGCTTGGCAACCCCTTTCAATGAAAGTGATTCTCGTCAGTCTCTGCTTGGGGTACTTCAATAGGACACAAACCATAGCGATAGAACTTGGAACTACATAATTTTGCCAAGTTTCAAAGAGCTAGCACAAACCGTGTTTGATTTAGAGTTCCAACTACATGTATCCATATAGGAGAAAACAGAGTGAAACCTAAACATGAAAACGGTTACTGCAAAGGAACGGTTTAACCTAGAAGAACGAAATTTGGTGAGCCAAGTGGGATTGGTGTACTGATCATTACCTGCAAGTATCATCAAGATTGGGTGAAAAAATATTTGCTCAGATTTCAGGACATCATAGATTTTTGGAATCTTGCCATCCCCTTTCAATGACAGTGATTCTCGTCACTCTCTGCTTGGGGCTACTTCAATAGGACACAAACCATAGCGATAGAACTTCGAACTACATTATTGTGCCAAGTTTCAAAGAGCTAGCACAAACCGTGTTTGATTTAGAGTTCCAACTACATGTATCCATATAGGAGAAAACAGAGTGAAACCTAAACATTAAAACGGTTATTGCAAAGGAACGGTTTAACCTAGAAGAACGAAATTTGGTGAGCCAAGTGGGATTCGTGTACTCATCATTACCTGCCAGTATCATCAAAATGGCTGAAAAAATATTTGCTGAGATTTCCGGAAACTCTTAGTTTTTTGGAAGCTTGGCAACCCCTTTAATGAAAGTGATTCTCGTCAGTCTCTGCTTAAGGCTACTTCCATAGGACACAAACCATAGCAATAGAACTTGGAACTACATTATTGTGCCAAGTTTCAAAGAGCTAGCAAAAACCATGTTTGATTTAGAGTTCCAAAAACATGGATCCATATAGGAGAAAACAGAGTGAAACCTAAACATGAAAACGGTTACTGCAAAGGAACGGTTTAACCTAGAAGAACGAAATTTGGTGAGCCAAGTGGGATTGGTGTACTCATCGTTACATGCCAGTATCATCAAGATTGGGTGAAAAAATGTTTGCTGAGATTTCAGGAAACTCGTAGTTTTTTGGAAGCTTGGCAACCCATTTCAATGAAAGTGATTCTCGTCAGTCTCTGCTTGGGGTACTTCAATAGGACACAAACTATAGCAATAGAACATGGAACTACATTATTGTGCCAAGTTTCAAAGAGCTAGCAAAAACCATGTTTGATTTAGAGTTCCAACTACATGTATCCATATAGGAGAAAACAGAGTGAAACCTAAAAATGAAAACGGTTACCACAAAGGAACGGTTTAACCTAGAAGAACGAATTTGGTGAGCCAATTGGGACTGGTGTACCTATCATTACCAGCAAGTATCATCCAGTTTGGGTGAAGAAATGTTTGCTGAGATTTCAGGAAACTCGTAGTTTTTTGGAAGTTTGGAAACCCCTTTCAATGAAAGTGATTCTCGTCAGTCTCTGCATGGGGCTACTTCAAAAGGACACAAACCATAGTGATAGACTTGGAACTACATTATTGTGCCAAGTTCCAAATAGCTAGCACAAACCGTGTTTGATTTAGAGTTCCAAATACATGTATCCATGTAGGAGAAAACAGAGTGAAACCTAATCATGAAAACGGTTACTGCAAAGGAACGGTTTAACCTAGAAGAACGAAATTTGGTGAGCAAAGTGGGACTGGTGTACTGATCATTCCCTGCAAGTATCATCAAGATTGGGTGAAAAAATGTTTGCTGAGATTTCAGGAAACTCGTAGTTTTTTGGAAGCTTGGCAACCCCTTTCTATGAAAGTGATTCTCGTCAGTCTCTGCTTGGGGCTACCTCAATAGGACACAAACCATAGCGACAGAACTTGGAACTACATTATTGTGCCACGTTCCAAAGAGCTAGCACAAACCGTGTTTGATTTAGAGTTCTAACTACATGTATCCATATAGGAGAACACAGAGTGAAACCTAAAAATGAAAACGGTTACTGCAAAAAAACGGTTTAACCTAGAAGAAAGAAATTTGGTGAGCCAAGTGGGATTCGTGTACTCATCATTACCTGCCAGTATCATCAAGAATGGCTGAAAAAATGTTTGCTGAGATTTCAGGAAACTCTTAGTTTTTTGGAAGCTTGGCAACCAGTTTTAATGAAAGTGATTCTCGGCAGTCTCTGCTTAAGGCTACATCCATAGGACACAAACCATAGCAATAGAACTTGGAACTACATTATTGTGCCAAGTTTCAAAGAGCTAGCAAAAACCATGTTTGATTTAGAGTTCCAACAACATGTATCCATATAGGAGAAAAGAGAGTGAAACCTAAAAATGAAAACGGTTACTGCAAAGGAACGGTTTAACCTAGAAGAAAGAAATTTGCTGAGCCAAGTGGGATTGGTGTACTCATCGTTACATGCCAGTATCATCAAGATTGGGTGAAAAAATGTTTGCTGAGATTTCAGGAAACTCGTAGTTTTTTGGAAGCTTGGCAACCCCTTTCAATGAAAGTGATTCTCGTCAGTCTCTGCTTGGGGCTACTTCAATAGGACACAAACCATAGCGACAGAACTTGGAACTACATTATTGTGCCACGTTCCAAAGAGCTAGCACAAACCGTGTTTGATTTAGAGTTCTAACTACATGTATCCATATAGGAGAAAACAGAGTGAAACCTAAACATGAAAACGGTTACTGCAAAAAAACGGTTTAACCTAGAAGAACGAAATTTGGTGAGCCAAGTGGGATTCGTGTACTCATCATTACCTGCCAGTATCATCAAGAATGGCTGAAAAAATGTTTGCTGAGATTTCAGGAAACTCTTAGTTTTTTGGAAACTTGACAACCCCTTTAATGAAAGTGATTCTCGTCAGTCTCTGCTTGGGGCTACTTCAAAAGGACACAAACCATAGTGATAGACTTGGAACTACATTATTGTGCCAAGTTCCAAATAGCTAGCACAAACCGTGTTTGATTTGGAGTTCCAAATACATGTATCCATATAGGAGAAAACGGAGTGAAACCTAATCATGAAAACGGTTACTGCAAAGGAACGGTTTAACCTAGAAGAACGAAATTTGGTGAGCCAAGTGGGGATTCGTGTACTCATCATTACCTGCCAGTATCATCAAGAATGGCTGAAAAAATGTTTGCTGAGATTTCAGGAAACTCGTAGTTTTTTGGAAGCTTGGCAACCCCTTTAATGAAAGTGATTCTCGTCAGTCTCTGCTTGGGGCTACTTCAAAAGGACACAAACCACAGTGATAGACTTGGAACTACATTATTGTGCCAAGTTTCAAAGAGCTAGCACAAACCGTGTTTGATTTAGTGTTCTAACTACATGTATCCATATAGGAGAAAACAGAGTGAAACCTAAAAATGAAAACGGTTACTGCAAAAAAACGGTTTAACCTAGAAGAACGAAATTTGGTGAGCCAAGTGGGATTCGTGTACTCATCATTACCTGCCAGTATCATCAAGAATGGCTGAAAAAATGTTTGCTGAGATTTCAGGAAACTCTTAGTTTTTTGGAAGCTTGGCAACCCTTTTTAATGAAAGTGATTCTCGGCAGTCTCTGCTTAAGGCTACTTCCATAGGACACAAACCATAGCAATAGAACTTGGAACTACATTATTGTGCCAAGTTTCAAAGAGCTAGCAAAAACCATGTTTGATTTACAGTTCCAACAACATGTATCCATATAGGAGAAAACAGAGTGAAACCTAAAAATGAAAACGGTTACTGCAAAGGAACGGTTTAACCTAGAAGAACGAAATTTGGTGAGCCAAGTGGGACTGGTGTATTGATCATTACCAGCAAGTATCATCAAGATTGGGTGAAAAAATGTTTGCTGAGATTTCAGGAAACTCGTAGTTTTTTGGAAGCTTGGCAACCCCTTTCAATGAAAGTGATTCTCGTCAGTCTCTGCTTGGGGCTACTTCAATAGGACACAAACCATAGCGATAGAACTTGAAACTACATTATTGTGCCAAGTGCCAAAGAGCTAGCACAAACCGTGTTTGATTTACAGTTCCAAATACATGTATCAATATAGGAGAAAACAGAATGAAACCTAAACATGAAAACGGTTACTGCAAAGGAACGGTTTAACCTAGAAGAAAGAAATTTGGTGAGCCATTTGGAATTGGTGTACTGATCATTACCTGCAAGTATCAACAAGATTGGGTGAAAAAATGTTTGCTCAGATTTCAGGAAATCATAGATTTTTGGAATCTTGGCAACCCTTTTCAATGACAGTGATTGTTGTCAGTCTCTGCTTGGGGCTACTTCAATTGGACACAAAGCATAGCGATAGAACTTCGAACTACATTATTGTGCCAAGTTTCAAAGAGCTAGCACAAACCGTGTTTGATTTAGAGTTCCAACTACATGTATCCATATAGGAGAAAACAGAGTGAAACCTAAACATGAAAACGGTTACTGCAAAGGAACGGTTTAACCTAGAAGAACGAAATTTGGAGAGCCAAGTGGGACTGGTGTACTGATCATTCCCTGCAAGTATCATCAAGATTGGGTGCAAAAATATTTGCTGAGATTTCAGGAAACTCGTAGTTTTTTGGAAGCTTGGCAACCCCTTTCAATGAAAGTGATTCTCGTCAGTCTCTGCTTGGGGCTACTTCAATAGGACACAAACCGTAGCGACAGAACTTGGAACTACATTATTGTGCCACGTTCCAAAGAGCTAGCACAAACCGTGTTTGATTTAGAGTTCTAACAACATGTATCCATATAGGAGAAAACAGAGTGAAACCTAAAAAATGAAAACGGTTACTGCAAAAAAACGGTTTAACCTAGAAGAACGAAATTTGGTGAGCCAAGTGGGATTCGTGTACTCATCATTACCTGCCAGTATCATCAAGAATGGCTGAAAACATGTTTGCTGAGATTTCAGGAAACTCTTAGTTTTTTGGAAGCTTGGCAACCCCTTTAATGAAAGTGATTCTGGTCAGTCTCTGCTTGGGGGTACTTCAATAGGACACAAACCATAGCGATAGAACTTGGAACTACATTATTGTGCCATGTTTCAAATAGCTAGTACAAACCGTGTTTGATTTAGTGTTCCAACTACAGGTATCCATATAGGAGAAAACAGAGTGAAACCTAAACATGAAAACGGTTACTGCAAAGGAACGGTTTAACCTAGAAGAACGAAATTTGGTGAGCCAATTGGGACTGGTGAACTGATCATTCCCTGCAATTATCATCAAGATCGGTGAAAAATGTTTGCTGAGATTTCAGGAAACTCGTAGTTTTTTGGAAGCTTGGCAACCCCTTTCAATGAAAGTGATTCTCGTCAGTCTCTGCTTGGGGCTACTTAAATAGGACACAAACCATAGTGATAGAACTTGGAACTACATTATTGTGCCAAGTTCCAAAGAGCTAGCACAAACCGTGTTTGATTTAGAGTTCCAAATACATGTATCCATATAGGAGAAAACAGAGTGAAACCTAAACATGAAAACGGTTACTGCAAAGGAACGGTTTAACCTAGAAGAACGAAATTTGGTGAGCCAAATGCGATTGGTGTACTCATCGTTACATGCCAGAATCATCAAGATAGGTGAAAAAATGTTTGCTGAGATTTCAGGAAACTCGTAGTTTTTTGGAAGCTTGGCAACCCCTTTCAATGAAAGTGATTCTCGTCAGTCTCTGCTTGGGGCTACTTCAATAGGACACAAACCATAGCGATAGGACTTGGAACTACATTATTGTGCCAAGTTTCAAAGAGCTAGCAAAAACCATGTTTGATTTACAGTTCCAACAACATGTATCCATATAGGAGAAAACAGAGTGAAACCTAAACATGAAAACGGTTAATGCAAAGGAACGGTTTAACCTAGAAGAACGAAATTTGGTGAGCCAAGTGGGATTGGTGTACTCATCGTTACATGCCAGTATCATCAAGATTGGGTGCAAAAATGATTGCTGAGATTTCAGGAAACTCGTAGTTTTTTGAAGCTTGGCAACCCCTTTCAATGAAAGTGATTCTCGTCAGTCTCTGCTTGGGGCTACTTCAATAGGACACAAACCATAGCGATAGAACTTGGAACTACATTATTGTGCCAAGTTTCAAAGAGGTAGCACAAACCGTGGCTTGATTTAGAGTTCCAACTACATGTATCCATATAGGAGAAAACAGCGTGAAACCTAAAAAATGAAAACGGTTACTGCAAAGGAACGGTTTAACCTAGAAGAACGAAATTTGGTGAGCCAAGTGGGACTGGTGTATTGATCATTACCAGCAAGTATCATCAAGATTGGGTGAAAAAATGTTTGCTGAGATTTCAGGAAACTCGTAGTTTTTTGGAAGCTTGGCAACCCCTTTCAATGAAAGTGATTCTCGTCAGTCTCTGCTTGGGGTACTTCAATAGGACACAAACCATAGCGATAGAACTTGGAACTACATAATTTTGCCAAGTTTCAAAGAGCTAGCACAAACCGTGTTTGATTTAGAGTTCCAACTACATGTATCCATATAGGAGAAAACAGAGTGAAACCTAAACATGAAAACGGTTACTGCAAAGGAACGGTTTAACCTAGAAGAACGAAATTTGGTGAGCCAAGTGGGATTGGTGTACTGATCATTACCTGCAAGTATCATCAAGATTGGGTGAAAAAATATTTGCTCAGATTTCAGGACATCATAGATTTTTGGAATCTTGCCATCCCCTTTCAATGACAGTGATTTTCGTCAGTCTCTGCTTGGGGCTACTTCAATAGGACACAAACCATAGCGATAGAACTTCGAACTACATTATTGTGCCAAGTTTCAAAGAGCTAGCACAAACCGTGTTTGATTTAGAGTTCCAACTACATGTATCCATATAGGAGAAAACAGAGTGAAACCTAAACATTAAAACGGTTACTGCAAAGGAACGGTTTAACCTAGAAGAACGAAATTTGGTGAGCCAAGTGGGATTCGTGTACTCATCATTACCTGCCAGTATCATCAAAATGGCTGAAAAAATATTTGCTGAGATTTCCGGAAACTCTTTAGTTTTTTGGAAGCTTGGCAACCCCTTTAATGAAAGTGATTCTCGTCAGTCTCTGCTTAAGGCTACTTCCATAGGACACAAACCATAGCAATAGAACTTGGAACTACATTATTGTGCCACGTTCCAAAGAGCTAGCACAAACCGTGTTTGATTTAGAGTTCTAACTACATGTATCCATATAGGAGAAAACAGAGTGAAACCTAAAAATGAAAAGGGTTACTGCAAAAAAACGGTTTAACCTAGAAGAACGAAATTTGGTGAGCCAAGTGGGATTCGTGTACTCATCATTACCTGCCAGTATCATCAAGAATGGCTGAAAAAATATTTGCTGAGATTTCAGGAAACTCTTAGTTTTTTTGGAAACTTGACAACCCCTTTAATGAAAGTGATTCTCGTCAGTCTCTGCTTGGGGCTACTTCAAAAGGACACAAACCATAGTGATAGACTTGGAACTACATTATTGTGCCAAGTTCCAAATAGCTAGCACAAACCGTGTTTGATTTGGAGTTCCAAATACATGTATCCATATAGGAGAAAACGGAGTGAAACCTAATAATGAAAACGGTTACTGCAAAGGAACGGTTTAACCTAGAAGAACGAAATTTGGAGAGCCAAGTGGGACTGGTGTACTGATCATTCCCTGCAAGTATCATCAAGATTGGGTGCAAAAATGTTTGCTGAGATTTCAGGAAACTCGTAGTTTTTTGGAAGCTTGCAACCCCTTTCAATGAAAGTGATTCTCGTCAGTCTCTGCTTGGGGCTACTTCAATAGGACACAAATCATAGCGACAGAACTTGGAACTACATTATTGTGCCACGTTCCAAAGAGCTAGCACAAACCGTGTTTGATTTAGAGTTCTAACTACATGTATCCATATAGGAGAAAACAGAGTAAAACCTAGAAATGAAAACGGTTACTGCAAAAAAACGGTTTAACCTAGAAGAACGAAATTTGGTGAGCCAAGTGGGATTCGTGTACTCATCATTACCTGCCAGTATCATCAAGAATGGCTGAAAAAATGTTTGCTGAGATTTCAGGAAACTCGTAGTTTTTTGGAAGCTTGGCAACCCCTTTAATTAAAGTGATTCTCGTCAGTCTGTGCTTGGGGCTACTTCAAAAGGACACAAACCATAGTGATAGACTTGGAACTACATTATTGTGCCACGTACCAAAGAGCTAGCACAAACCGTGTTTGATTTAGTGTTCTAACTACATGTATCCATATAGGAGAAAACAGCGTGAAACCTAAAAATGAAAACGGTTACTGCAAAAAAACGGTTTAACCTAGAAGAACGAAATTTGGTGAGCCAAGTGGGATTCGTGTACTCATCATTACCTGCCAGTATCATCAAAATGGCTGAAAAAATATTTGCTGAGATTTCCGGAAACTCTTAGTTTTTTGGAAGCTTGGCAACCCCTTTAATGAAAGTGATTCTCGTCAGTCTCTGCTTAAGGCTACTTCCATAGGACACAAACCATAGCAATAGAACTTGGAACTACATTATTGTGCCAAGTTTCAAAGAGCTAGCAAAAACCATGTTTGATTTAGAGTTCCAAAAACATGGATCCATATAGGAGAAAACAGAGTGAAACCTAAACATGAAAACGGTTACTGCAAAGGAACGGTTTAACCTAGAAGAACGAAATTTGGTGAGCCAAGTGGGATTGGTGTACTCATCGTTACATGCCAGTATCATCAAGATTGGGTGAAAAAATGTTTGCTGAGATTTCAGGAAACTCGTAGTTTTTTGGAAGCTTGGCAACCCATTTCAATGAAAGTGATTCTCGTCAGTCTCTGCTTGGGGTACTTCAATAGGACACAAACTATAGCAATAGAACATGGAACTACATTATTGTGCCAAGTTTCAAAGAGCTAGCAAAAACCATGTTTGATTTAGAGTTCCAACTACATGTATCCATATAGGAGAAAACAGAGTGAAACCTAAAAATGAAAACGGTTACCACAAAGGAACGGTTTAACCTAGAAGAACGAAATTTGGTGAGCCAATTGGGACTGGTGTACCTATCATTACCAGCAAGTATCATCCAGTTTGGGTGAAGAAATGTTTGCTGAGATTTCAGGAAACTCGTAGTTTTTTGGAAGTTTGGAAACCCCTTTCAATGAAAGTGATTCTCGTCAGTCTCTGCATGGGGCTACTTCAAAAGGACACAAACCATAGTGATAGACTTGGAACTACATTATTGTGCCAAGTTCCAAATAGCTAGCACAAACCGTGTTTGATTTAGAGTTCCAAATACATGTATCCATGTAGGAGAAAACAGAGTGAAACCTAATCATGAAAACGGTTACTGCAAAGGAACGGTTTAACCTAGAAGAACGAAATTTGGTGAGCAAAGTGGGACTGGTGTACTGATCATTCCCTGCAAGTATCATCAAGATTGGGTGAAAAAATGTTTGCTGAGATTTCAGGAAACTCGTAGTTTTTTGGAAGCTTGGCAACCCCTTTCTATGAAAGTGATTCTCGTCAGTCTCTGCTTGGGGCTACCTCAATAGGACACAAACCATAGCGACAGAACTTGGAACTACATTATTGTGCCACGTTCCAAAGAGCTAGCACAAACCGTGTTTGATTTAGAGTTCTAACTACATGTATCCATATAGGAGAACACAGAGTGAAACCTAAAAATGAAAACGGTTACTGCAAAAAAACGGTTTAACCTAGAAGAAAGAAATTTGGTGAGCCAAGTGGGATTCGTGTACTCATCATTACCTGCCAGTATCATCAAGAATGGCTGAAAAAATGTTTGCTGAGATTTCAGGAAACTCTTAGTTTTTTGGAAGCTTGGCAACCAGTTTTAATGAAAGTGATTCTCGGCAGTCTCTGCTTAAGGCTACATCCATAGGACACAAACCATAGCAATAGAACTTGGAACTACATTATTGTGCCAAGTTTCAAAGAGCTAGCAAAAACCATGTTTGATTTAGAGTTCCAACAACATGTATCCATATAGGAGAAAAGAGAGTGAAACCTAAAAATGAAAACGGTTACTGCAAAGGAACGGTTTAACCTAGAAGAAAGAAATTTGCTGAGCCAAGTGGGATTGGTGTACTCATCGTTACATGCCAGTATCATCAAGATTGGGTGAAAAAATGTTTGCTGAGATTTCAGGAAACTCGTAGTTTTTTGGAAGCTTGGCAACCCCTTTCAATGAAAGTGATTCTCGTCAGTCTCTGCTTGGGGCTACTTCAATAGGACACAAACCATAGCGATAGAACTTGGAACTACATTATTGTGCCAAGTTTCAAAGAGGTAGCACAAACCGTGCTTGATTTAGAGTTCCAACTACATGTATCCATATAGGAGAAAACAGCGTGAAACCTAAAAATGAAAACGGTTACTGCAAAGGAACGGTTTAACCTAGAAGAACGAAATTTGGTGAGCCAAGTGGGACTGGTGTACTGATCATTACCAGCAAGTATCATCAAGATTGGGTGAAAAAATGTTTGCTGAGATTTCAGGAAACTCGTAGTTTTTTGGAAGCTTGGCAACCCCTTTCAATGAAAGTGATTCTCGTCAGTCTCTGCTTGGGGTACTTCAATAGGACACAAACCATAGCGATAGAACTTGGAACTACATAATTGTGCCAAGTTTCAAAGAGCTAGCACAAACCGTGTTTGATTTAGAGTTCCAACTACATGTATCCATATAGGAGAAAACAGAGTGAAACCTAAAAATGAAAACGGTTACTGCAAAGGAACGGTTTAACCTAGAAGAACGAAATTTGGTGAGCCAAGTGGGATTCGTGTACTCATCATTACCTGCCAGTATCATCAAGTTTGGGTGAAAAAATGTTTGCTGAGATTTCAGGAAACTCGTAGTTTTTTGGAAGCTTGGAAACCCCTTTCAATGAAAGTGATTCTCGTCAGTCTCTGCATGGGGCTACTTCAAAAGGACACAAACCATAGTGATAGACTTGGAACTACATTATTGTGCCAAGTTCCAAATAGCTAGCACAAACCGTGTTTGATTTAGAGTTCCAATACATGTATCCATATAGGAGAAAACAGAGTGAAACCTAAACATGAAAACGGTTACTGCAAAGGAACGGTTTAACCTAGAAGAACGATATTTGGTGAGCCAAGTGGGACTGGGGTACTGATCATTACTAGCAAGTATCATCTAGTTTGGGTGCAAAAATGTTTGCTGAGATTTCAGGAAACTCGTAGTTTTTTGGAAGCTTGGCAACCCCTTTCAATGAAAGTGATTCTCGTCAGTCTCTGCTTGGGGTACTTCAATAGGACACAAACCATAGCGATAGAACTTGGAACTACATAATTTTGCCAAGTTTCAAAGAGCTAGCACAAACCGTGTTTGATTTAGAGTTTCAACTACATGTATCCATATAGGAGAAAACAGAGTGAAACCTAAACATGAAAACGGTTACTGCAAAGGAACGGTTTAACCTAGAAGAACGAAATTTGGTGAGCCAAGTGGGATTGGTGTACTGATCATTACCTGCAAGTATCATCAAGATTGGGTGAAAAAATATTTGCTCAGATTTCAGGACATCATAGATTTTTGGAATCTTGCCATCCCCTTTCAATGACAGTGATTCTCGTCAGTCTCTGCTTGGGGCTACTTCAATAGGACACAAACCATAGCGATAGAACTTCGAACTACATTATTGTGCCAAGTTTCAAAGAGCTAGCACAAACCGTGTTTGATTTAGAGTTCCAACTACATGTATCCATATAGGAGAAAACAGAGTGAAACCTAAACATGAAAACGGTTACTGCAAAGGAACGGTTTAACCTAGAAGAACGAAATTTGGTGAGCCAAGTGGGATTCGTGTACTCATCATGACCTGCCAGTATCATCAAGAATGGCTGAAAAAATATTTGCTGAGATTTCAGGAAACTCTTAGTTTTTTGGAAGCTTGGCAACCCCTTTAATGAAAGTGATTCTCGTCAGTCTCTGCTTAAGGCTACTTCCATAGGACACAAACAATAGCAATAGAACTTGGAACTACATTATTGTGCCAAGTTTCAAAGAGCTAGCAAAAACCATGTTTGATTTAGAGTTCCAAAAACATGGATCCATATAGGAGAAAACAGAGTGAAACCTAAAAATGAAAACGGTTACTGCAAAGGAACGGTTTAACCTAGAAGAACGAAATTTGGTGAGCCAAGTGGGATTGGTGTACTCATCGTTACATGCCAGTATCATCAAGATTGGGTGAAAAAATGTTTGCTGAGATTTCAGGAAACTCGTAGTTTTTTGGAAGATTGGAAACCCCTTTCAATGAAAGTGATTCTCGTCAGTCTCTGCATGGGGCTACTTCAAAAGGACACAAACCATAGTGATAGACTTGGAACTACATTATTGTGCCAAGTTCCAAAGAGCTAGCACAAACCGTGTTTGATTTAGAGTTCCAAATACATGTATCCATGTAGGAGAAAACAGAGTGAAACCTAATCATGAAAACGGTTACTGCAAAGGAACGGTTTAACCTAGAAGAACGAAATTTGGTGAGCAAAGTGGGATTGGTGTACTGATCATTACCTGCAAGTATCATCAAGATTGGGTGAAAAAATGTTTGCTCAGATTTCAGGATATCATAGATTTTTGGAATCTTGGCATCCCCTTTCAATGACAGTGATTCTCGTCAGTCTCTGCTTGGGGCTACTTCAATAGGACACAAACCATAGCGATAGAACGTGGAACTACATTATTGTGCCAAGTTTCAAAGAGCTAGCACAAACCGTGTTTGATTTAGAGTTCCAACTACATGTATCCATATAGGAGAAAACAGAGTGAAACCAAAACATGAAAACGGTTACTGCAAAAGAACGGTTTAACCTAAAAGAACGAAATTTGGTGAGCCAAGTGGGACTGGTGTACTGATCATTCCCTGCAAGTATCATCAAGATTGGGTGAAAAAATGTTTGCTGAGATTTCAGGAAACTCGTAGTTTTTTGGAAGCTTGGCAACCCCTTTCAATGAAAGTGATTCTCGTCAGTCTCTGCTTGGGGCTACTTCAATAGGACACAAACCATAGCGATAGAACATGGAACTACATTATTGTGCCAAGTTTCAAAGAGCTAGCACAAACCGTGTTTGATTTAGAGTTACAACAACATGTATCCATATAGGAGAAAACAGAGTGTAACCTAAAAATGAAAACGGTTACTGCAAAGGAACGGTTTAACCTAGAAGAAAGAAATTTGGTGAGCCAAGTGGGATTGGTGGACTCATCGTTACATGCCAGTATCATCAAGATAGGGTGAAAAAAAGGTTTGCTGAGATTTCAGGAAACTCGTAGTTTTTTGGAATCTTGGCAACCCCTTTCAATGAAAGGGATCCTCGTCAGTCTCTGCTTTAGGCTACTTCAATAGGACACAAACCATAGCGATAGAACTTGGAAATACATTATTGTGCCAAGTTTCAAAGAGCTGGCACAAACCTTGTTTGATTTAGAGTTCCAACTAAATGTATCCATATAGGAGAAAACAGAGTGAAACCTAAACATGAAAACGGTTACTGCAAAGGAACGGTTTAACCTAGAAGAACGAAATTTGGTGAGCCAAGGGGGATTCGTGTACTGATGATTACCAGCAAGTATCATCAAGATTGGGTGAAAAAATGTTTGCTCAGATTTCAGGACATCATAGATTTTTGGAATCTTGGCATCCCCTTTCAATGACAGTGATTCTCGTCCGTCTCTGCTTGGGGCTACTTCCATAGGACACAAACCATAGCGATAGAAATTGGAACTACATTATTGTGCCAAGTTTCAAAGAGCTAGCACAAACCATGTTTGATTTAGAGTTCCAACAACATGTATCCATATAGGAGAAAACAGAGTGAAACCTAAAAATGAAAAAGGTTACTGCAAAGGAACGGTTTAACCTAGAAGAACGAAATTTGGTGAGCCAAGTTGGGATTGGTGTATTCATCGTTACATGCCAGTATCATCAAGATTGGGTGAAAAAATGTATGCTGAGATTTCAGGAAACTCGTAGTTTTTTGGAAGCTTGGCAACCCCTTTCAATGAAAGTGATTCTCGTCAGTCTCTGCTTGGGGCTACTTCAATAGGACACAAACCATAGCGATAGAACTTGGAACTACATTATTGTGCAAGTTTCAAAGAGGTAGCACAAACCGTGCTTGATTTAGAGTTCCAACTACATGTATCCATATAGGAGAAAACAGAGTGAAACCTAAACATGAAAACGGTTACTGCAAAGGAACGGTTTAACCTAGAAGAACGAAATTTGGTGAGCCAAGTGGGACTGGTGTACTGATCATTACCAGCAAGTATCATCAAGATTGGGTGAAAAAATGTTTGCTGAGATTTCAGGAAACTCGTAGTTTTTTGGAAGCTTGGCAACCCCTTTCAATGAAAGTGATCCTCGTCAGTCTCTGCTTGAGGCTCCTTCAATAGGACACAAACCATAGCGATAGAACTTGGAACTACATTATTGTGCCAAGTTTCAAAGAGCTAGCACAAACCGTGTTTGATTTAGAGTTCCAACTACTTGTATCCATATAGGAGAAAACAGAGTGAAACCTAAAAATGAAAACGGTTACTGCAAAGGAACGGTTTAACCTAGAAGAACGAAATTTGGTGAGCCAAGTGGGACTGGTGTACTGATCATTACCAGCAAGTATCATGAAGTTTGGGTGAAAAAATGTTTGCTGAGATTTCAGGAAACTCGTAGTTTTTTGGAAGCTTGGAAACCCCTTTCAATGAAAGTGATACTCGTCAGTCTCTGCTTGGGGCTACTTCAATACGACACAAACCATAGTGATAGAATTGGAACTACATTATTGTGCCAAGTTCCAAATAGCTAACAAAAACCGTGTTTGATTTAGAGTTCCAAATACATGTATCCATATAGTAGAAAACAGAGTGAAACCTAAACATGAAAACGGTTACTGCAAAGGAACGGTTTAACCTAGAAGAACGAAATTTGGTGAGCCAAGTGGATTGGTGTACTGATCATTACCTGCAAGTATCATCAAGATTGGGTGAAAAAATGTTTGCTCAGATTTCAGGACATCATAGATTTTTGGAATCTTGGCATCCCCTTTCAATGACAGTGATTCTCGTCAGTCTCTGCTTGGGGCTACTTCAATAGGACACAAACCATAGCGATAGAACTTCGAACTACATTATTGTGCCAAGTTTCAAAGAGCTAGCACAAACCGTGTTTGATTTAGAGTTCCAACTACATGTATCCATATAGGAGAAAACAGAGTGAAACCTAAACATGAAAACGGTTACTGCAAAGGAACGGTTTAACCTAGAAGAACGAAATTTGGTGAGCCAAGTGGGATTGGTGTACTGATCATTACCTGCAAGTATCATCAAGATTGGGTGAAAAAATGTTTGCTCAGATTTCAGGACATCATAGATTTTTGGAATCTTGGCATGCACTTTCAATGACAGTGATTCTCGTCAGTCTCTGCTTGGGGCTACTTCAATAGGACACAAACCATAGCGATAGAACTTCGAACTACATTATTGTGCCAAGTTTCAAAGAGCTAGCACAAACCGTGTTTGATTTAGAGTTCCAACTACATGTATCCATATAGGAGAAAACAGAGTGAAACCTAAAAATGAAAACGGTTACTGCAAAAAAACGGTTTAACCTAGAAGAACGAAATTAGGTGAGCCAAGTGGGATTGGTGTACTGATCATTATCTGCAAGTATCATCAAGATTCGGAAGAAAAATGTTTGCTGAGATTTCAGGAAACTCGTAGTTTTTTGGAAGCTTGCAACCCCTTTCAATGAAAGTGATTCTCGTCAGTCTCTGCTTGGGGCTACTTCAATAGGACACAAACCATAGCGATAGAACTTCGAACTACATTATTGTGCCAAGTTTCAAAGAGCTAGCACAAACCGTGTTTGATTTAGAGTTCCAACTACATGTATCCATATAGGAGAAAACAGAGTGAAACCTAAATATGAAAACGGTTACTGCAAAGGAACGCTTTAACCTAGAAGAACGAAATTTGGTGAGCCAAGTGGGATTGGTGTACTCATCGTTACATGCCAGTTTCATCAAGATAGGGTGAAAAAATCTTTGCTGGGATTTCAGGAACCTCGTAGTTTTTTGGAAGCTTGGCAACCCCTTTCAATGAAAGTGATTCTCGTCAGTCTCTGCTTGGGGCTACTTCAATAGGACACAAACCATAGCGACAGGACTTGGAACTACATTATTGTGCCAAGTTCCAAAGAGCTAGCACAAACCGTGTTTGATTTAGAGTTCCAACTACATGTATCCATATAGGAGAAAATAGAGTGAAACCTAAACATGAAAACGGTTACTGCAAAGGAACGGTGTAACCTAGAAGAACGAAATTTGGTGAGCCAAGTGGGACTGGTGTACTGATCATTCCCTGCAAGTATCATCAAGATTGGGTGCAAAAATGTTTGCTGAGATTTCAGGAAACTCGTAGTTTTTTGGAAGCTTGGCAACCCCTTTCAATGAAAGTGATTCTCGTCAGACTCTGCTTAAGCTACTTCCGTAGGACACAAACCATAGCAATAGAACTTGGAACTACATTATTGTGCAAGTTTCAAAGAGCTAGCACAGACCATGTTTGATTTAGAGTTCCAACAGCATGTATCCATATAGGAGAAAACAGAGTGAAACCTAAAAATGAAAACGGTTACTGCAAAGGAACGGTTTAACCTAGAAGAACGAAATTTGGTGAGCCAAGTGGGATTGGTGTACTCATCGTTACATGCCAGTTTCATCAAGATAGGGTGAAAAAATCTTTGCTGGGATTTCAGGAACCTCGTAGTTTTTTGAAGCTTGGCAACCCCTTTCAATGAAAGTGATTCTCGTCAGTCTCTGCTTGGGGCTACTTCAATAGGACACAAACCATAGCGACAGGACTTGGAACTACATTATTGTGCCAAGTTCCAAAGAGCTAGCACAAACCGTGTTTGATTTAGAGTTCCAACTACATGTATCCATATAGGAGAAAACAGAGTGAAACCTAAACATGAAAACGGTTACTGCAAAGGAACGGTGTAACCTAGAAGAACGAAATTTGGTGAGCCGAGTGGGACTGGTGTCCTGATCATTCCCTGCAAGTATCATCAAGATTGGGTGCAAAAATGTTTGCTGAGATTTCAGGAAACTCGTAGTTTTTTGGAAGCTTGGCAACCCCTTTCAATGAAAGTGATTCTCGTCAGACTCTGCTTAAGCTACTTCCGTAGGACACAAACCATAGCAATAGAACTTGGAACTACATTATTGTGCCAAGTTTCAAAGAGCTAGCACAGACCATGTTTGATTTAGAGTTCCAACAGCATGTATCCATATAGGAGAAAACAGAGTGAAAACCTAAAAATGAAAAAGGTTACTGCAAAGGAACGGTTTAACCTAGAAGAACGAAATTTGGTGAGCCAAGTGGGATTGGTGTACTCATCGTTACATGCCAGTATCATCAAGATTGGGTGAAAAAATGTATGCTGAGATTTCAGGAAACTCGTAGTTTTTTGGAAGCTTGGCAACCCCTTTCAATGAAAGTGATTCTCGTCAGTCTCTGCTTGGGGCTACTTCAATAGGACACAAACCATAGCGATAGAACTTGGAATTACACTATTGTGCCAAGTTTCAAAGAGGTAGCACAAACCGTGCTTGATTTAGAGTTCCAACTACATGTATCCATATAGGAGAAAACAGAGTGAAACCTAAACATGAAAACGGTTACTGCAAAGGAACGGTTTAACCTAGAAGAAAGAAATTTGGTGAGCCAAGTGGGACTGGTGTACTGATCATTACCAGCAAGTATCATCAAGATTGGGTGAAAAAATGTTTGCTGAGATTTCAGGAAACTCGTAGTTTTTTGGAAGCTTGGCAACCCCTTTCAATGAAAGTGATCCTCGTCAGTCTCTGCTTGGGGCTCCTTCAATAGGACACAAACCATAGCGATAGAACTTGGAACTACATTATTGTGCCAAGTTTCAAAGAGCTAGCACAAACCGTGTTTGATTTAGACTTCCAACTACTTGTATCCATATAGGAGAAAACAGAGTGAAACTTAAAATTAAAACGGTTACTGCAAAGGAACGGTTTAACCTAGAAGAACGAAATTTGGTGAGACAAGTGGGACTGGTGTACTGATCATTACCAGCAAGTATCATCAAGTTTGGGTGAAAAAATGTTTGCTGAGATTTCAGGAAACTCGTAGTTTTTTGGAAGCTGGAAACCCCTTTCAATGAAAGTGATTCTCGTCAGTCTCTGCTTGGGGCTACTTCAATACGACACAAACCATAGTGATAGAATTGGAACTACATTATTGTGCCAAGTTCCAAATAGCTAACACAAACCGTGTTTGATTTAGAGTTCCAAATACATGTATCCATATAGTAGAAAACAGAGTGAAATGTAAACATGAAAACGGTTACTGCAAAGGAACGGTTTAACCTGGAAGAACGAAATTTGGTGAGCCAATTGGGATTGGTGTACTGATCATTACCTGCAAGTATCATCAAGATTGGGTGAAAAAATGTTTGCTCAGATTTCAGGACATCATAGATATTTGGAATCTTGGCATCCCTTTCAATGACAGTGATTCTCGTCAGTCTCTGCTTGGGGCTACTTCAATAGGACACAAACCATAGCGATAGAACTTCGAACTACATTATTGTGCCAAGTTTCAAAGAGCTAGCACAAACCGTGTTTGATTTAGCGTTCCAACTACATGTATCCATATAGGAGAAAACAGAGTGAAACCTAAACATGAAAATGGTTACTGCAAAGGAACGGTTTAACCTAGAAGAACGAAATTTGGTGAGCCCAGTGGGATTGGTTTACTGATCATTACCTGCAAGTATCATCAAGATTGGGTGAAAAAATGTTTGCTCAGATTTCAGGACATCATAGATTTTTGGAATCTTGGCATGCACTTTCAATGACAGTGATTCTCGTCAGTCTCTGCTTGGGGCTACTTCAATAGGACACAAACCATAGCGATAGAACTTCGAACTACATTATTGTGCCAAGTTTCAAAGAGCTAGCACAAACCGTGTTTAATTTATAGTTCCAAATACATGTATCCATATAGGAGAAAACAGAGTGAAACCTAAAAATGAAAACGGTTACTGCAAAAAAACGGTTTAACCTAGAAGAACGAAATTTGGTGAGCCAAGTGGGATTGGTGTACTCATCGTTACATGCCAGTATCATCAAGATAGGGTGAAAAAATGTTTGCTGAGATTTCAGGAAACTCGTAGTTTTTTGGAAGCTTGGCAACCCCTTTCAATGAAAGTGATTCTCGTCAGTCTCTGCTTGGGGCTACTTCAATAGGACACAAACCATAGCGACAGGACTTGGAACTACATTATTGTGCCAAGTTCCAAAGAGCTAGCACAAACCGTGTTTGATTTAGAGTTCCAACTACATGTATCCATATAGGAGAAAACAGAGTGAAACCTAAACATGAAAACGGTTACTGCAAAGGAACGGTGTAACCTAGAAGAACGAAATTTGGTGAGCCAAGTGGGACTGGTGTACTGATCATTCCCTGCAAGTATCATCAAGATTGGGTGCAAAAATGTTTGCTGAGATTTCAGGAAACTCGTAGTTTTTTGGAAGCTTGGCAACCCCTTTCAATGAAAGTGATTCTCGTCAGTCTCTGCTTAACGCTACTTCCATAGGACACAAACCATAGCAATAGAACTTGGAACTACATTATTGTGCCAAGTTTCAAAGAGCTAGCACAAACCATGTTTGATTTAGAGTTCCAAAAACATGTATCCATATAGGAGAAAACAGAGTGAAACCTAAAAATGAAAAAGGTTACTGCAAAGGAACGGTTTAACCTAGAAGAACGAAATTTGGTGAGCCAAGTGGGATTGGTGTACTCATGGTTACATGCCAGTATCATCAAGATTGGGTGAAAATATGTATGCTGAGATTTCAGGAAACTCGTAGTTTTTTCGAAGCTTGGCAACCCCTTTCAATGAAAGTGATTCTCGTCAGTCTCTGCTTGGGGCTACTTCAATAGGACACAAACCATAGCGATAGAACTTGGAACTACATTATTGTGCCAAGTTTCAAAGAGGTAGCACAAACCGTGCTTGATTTAGAGTTCCAACTACATGTATCCATATAGGAGAAAACAGAGTGAAACCTAAACATGAAAACGGTTACTGCAAAGGAACGGTTTAACCTAGAAGAACGAAATTTGGTGAGCCAAGTGGGACTGGTGTACTGATCATTACCAGCAAGTATCATCAAGATTGGGTGAAAAAATGTTTGCTGAGATTTCAGGAAACTCTTAGTTTTTTGGAAGATTGGCAACCCCTTTCAATGAAAGTGATCCTCGTCAGTCTCTGCTTGGGGCTCCTTCAATAGGACACAAACCATAGCGATAGAACTTGGAACTACATTATTGTGCCAAGTTTGAAAGAGCTAGCACAAACCGTGTTTGATTTAGAGTTCCAACTCCTTGTATCCATATAGGAGAAAACAGAGTGAAACCTAAAAATGAAAACGGTTACTGCAAAGGAACGGTTTAACCTAGAAGAACGAAATTTGGTGAGCCAAGTGGGACTGGTGTACTGATCATTACCAGCAAGTATCATCAAGTTTGGGTGAAAAAATGTTTGCTGAGATTTCAGGAAACTCGTAGTTTTTTGGAAGCTTGGAAACCCAATTCAATGAAAGTGATACTCGTCAGTCTCTGCTTGGGGCTACTTCAATACGACACAAACCATAGTGATAGAATTGGAACTACATTATTGTGCCAAGTTCCAAATAGCTAACACAAACCGTGTTTGATTTAGAGTTCCAAATACATGTATCCATATAGTAGAAAACAGAGTGAAACCTAAACATGAAAACGGTTACTGCAAAGGAACGGTTTAACCTAGAAGAACGAAATTTGTTGAGCCAAGTGGGATTGTTGAACTGATCATTACCTGCAAGTATCATCAAGATTCGGAAGAAAAATGTTTGCTGAGATTTCAGGAAACTCGTAGTTTTTTGGAAGCTTGGGGAAGCTTGGCAACCCCTTTCAATGAAAGTGATTCTCGTCAGTCTCTGCTTGGGGCTACTTCAATAGGACACAAACCATAGCGATAGAACTTGGAACTACATTATTGTGCCATGTTTCCAAGAGCTAGCACAAACAGTGTTTGAGTTAGAGTTCCAAATACATGTATCTATATAGGAGAAAACAGAGTAAAACCTAAAAATGAAAACGGTTTCTGCAAAGGAACGGTTTAACCTAGAAGAACGAAATTTTGTGAGCCAAGTGGGATTGGTGTACTCTTCATTACATGCCAGTATCATCAAGATTGGGTTAAAAAATGTATGCAGATATTTCAGGAAACACTTAGTTTTTTGGAAACTTGGCAACCCCTTTCAATGAAAGTGATTCTCGTCAGTCTCTGCTTGGGGCTACTTCAATAGGACACAAACCATAGTGATAGAACGTGGAACTACATAATTGTGCCAAGTTTCAAAGAGCTAGCACAAACCGTGTTTGATTTAGAGTTCCAACTACATGGATCCATATAGGAGAAAACAGAGTGAAACCTAAACATGAAAACGGTTACTGCAAAGGAACGGTTTAACCTAGAAGAACGAAATTTGGTGAGCCATGTGGGACTGGTTGTACTGATCATTCCCTGCAAGTATCATCAAGATTGGGTGATAAAATGTTTGCTGAGATTTCAGGAAACTCGTAGTTTTTTGGAAGCTTGGCAACCCCTTTCAATGAAACTGATTTTCGTCAGTCTCTGCTTGGGGCTACTTCCATAGGACACAAAACCATAGCGATAGAACTAGGAACTACATTATTGTGCCAAGTTTTCAAAGAGCTAGACCAAACCGTGTTTGATTTAGAGTTCCAACAACATGTATCCATATAGGTGAAAACAGAGTGTAACCTAAAAATGAAAACGTTTACTGCAAAGAACGGTTTAACCTAGAAGAACGAAATTTTGGTGAGCCAAGTGGGATTTGTGTATTCATCGTTACATGCCAGTATCATCACGATAGGGTGAAAAATTGTTTGCCGAGATTTCAGGAAACTCGTAGTTTTTTGGAAGCTTGGCAACCCCTTTCAATGAAAGTGATTCTCGTCAGTCTCTGCTTGGGGCTACTTCAATAGGACACAAACCATAGCGATAGAACGTGGAACTACATTATTGTGCCAAGTTTCAAAGAGCTAGCACAAACCGTGTTTGAGTTAGAATTCCAAATACATGTATCTATATAGGAGAAAACAGAGTGAAACCTAAACATGAAAACGGTTTCTGCAACGGAACGGTTTAACCTAGAAGAACGAAATTTTGTGAGCCAAGTGGGAATGGTGTACTCATCATTACATGCCAGTATCATCAAGATTGGGTTAAAAAATGTTTGCTGATATTTCAGGAAACTCTTAGTTTTTTGGAAGCTTGGCAACACCTTTCAATGAAACTGATTTTCGTCAGTCTCTGCTTGGGGCTACTTCATAGGACACAAACCATAGCGATAGAACGTGGAAACTACATTATTTTGCCAAGTTTCAAAGACCTAGCACAAACCGTGTTTAATTTAGTGTTCCAACTACATGTATCCATATAGGAGAAAACAGAGTGAAACCGAAACATGAAAACGGTTCTGCAAAGGAACGGTTTAACCTAGAAGAACGAAATTTGGTGAGTCAAGTGGGACTGTTGTACTGATCATTCCCTGCATGTATCATCAAGATTGGGTGAAAAAATGTTTGCGGAGATTTCAGGAAACTCGTAGTTTTTTGGAAGCTTGGCAACCCCTTTCAATGAAAGTGATTCTCGTCAGTCTTTGCTTGGGGCTAATTCAATAGGACACAAACCATAGCGAGAGAACTTGGAACTACATTATTGTGCCAAGTTTCAAAGAGCTAGCACAAACCTTGTTTGATTTAGAGTTCCAACTACATGTATCAATATAGGAGAAAACAGATTGAAACCTAAACATAAAAACCGTTCCTGCAAAGGAAAGGTTTAACCTAGAAGAACGAAATTTGGTGAGCCAAGTGGGATTGGTGTACTGATCATTACCTGCAAGTGTAATCAAGATTCGGTGAAAAATGTTTGCGGAGATTTCAGGAAACTCGTAGTTTTTTGGAAGCTTGGCAACCCCTTTCAATGAAAGTGATTCTCGTCAGTCTCTGCTTGGGGCTACTTCAATAGGACACAAACCATAGCGATCGAACTTGGAACTACATTATTGTGCAAAGTTTCAAAGAGCTAGCACAAACCGTGTTTGATTTAGAGTTCCAAAAACATGTATCCATATAGAAGAAAACAGAGTGTAACCTAAAAATGAAAACGGTTACTTCAAAGGAACGGTTTAACCTAGAAGAACGAAATTTGGTGAGCCAAGTGGGATTGGAGTACTCATCATTCCCTGCAAGTATCATCATGTTTGTGTGAAAAAATGTTTCCTGAGATATCAGGAAACTCGTAGTTTTTTGGAAGCTTGGCAACCCCTTTCATTGAAAGTGATTCTCGTCAGTCTCTGCTTGGGGCTACTTCAATAGGACACAAACCATAGTGATAGAACGTGGAACTACATTATTGTGCCAAGTTTCAAAGAGCTAGCACAAACCGTGTTTGATTTAGAGTTCCAACTACATGTATCCATATAGGAGAAAACAGAGTGAAACCGAAACATGAAAACGGTTACTGCAAAGGAACGGTTTAACCTAGAAGAACGAAATTTGGTGAGCCAAGTGGGATGGGTGTACTCATCGTTACATGCCAGTATCATCAAGATTGGGTGGAAAAAATTTTTGCTGAGATTTCAGGAAACTCGTAGTTTTTTGGAAGCTTGGAAACCCCTTTCAATGAAAGGGATTCTCGTCAGTCTCTGCTTGGGGCTACTTCAATAGGACACAAACCATAGCGATAGAACTTGGAACTACATTATTGTGCCAAGTTTCAAAGAGCTAGCAACAAACCTTGTTTGATTTAGAGTTCCAACTACATGTATCCATATAGGAGAAAACAGAGTGAAACCTAAACATGAAAACGGTTACTGCAAAGGAACGGTTGAACCTAGAAGAACGAAATTTGGTGAGCCAAGTGGGACTGGTATACTGATCATTACCAGCAAGTATCATCAAGATTCGGTGAAAAAATGTTTGCTGATATTTCAGGAAACTCGTAGTTTTTTGGAAGCTTGGCAACCCCTTTCAATGAAAGTGATCCTCGTCAGTCTCTGCTTGGGGCTACTTCAAGGGACACAAACAATAGCGATAGAACTTCGAACTACATTATTGTGCCACGTTTCAAAGAGCTAGCACAAATCGTGTTTGATTTAGAGTTCCAACTACATGTATCCATATAGGAGAAAACAGAGTGAAACCTAAACATGAAAACGGTTACTGCAAAGGAATGGTTTGACCTAGAAGATCGAAATATGGTGAGCCAATTGGGACTGGTGTACTGATCATTCCCTGCAAGTATCATAAGATTGGGTGAAAAAATGTTTTGCTGAGATTTCAAGGAAACTCGTAGTTTTTTGGAAGCTTGGCAACCCCTTTCAATGAAAGTGATTCTCGTCAGTCTCTGCTTGGGGCTACTTCAATAGGACACAAACCATAGTGATAGAACTTGGAACTACATTATTGTGCCAAGTTCCAAAGAGCTAGCACAAACCGTGTTTGATTTAGAGTTCCAACTACATGTATCCATATAGGAGAAAACAGAGTGAAACCTAAACATAAAAACCGTTCCTGCAAAGGAAAGGTTTAACCTAGAAGAACGAAATTTGGTGAGCCAAGTGGGATTGGTGTACTGATCATTACCTGCAAGTGTCATCAAGATTCGGTGAAAAAATGTTTGCGGAGATTTCAGGAAACTCGTAGTTTTTTGGAAGCTTGGCAACCCCTTTCAATGAAAGTGATTCTCGTCAGTCTCTGCTTGGGGCTACTTCAATAGGACACAAACCATAGCGATCCAACTTGGAACTACATTATTGTGCAAAGTTTCAAAGAGCTAGCACAAACCGTGTTTGATTTAGAGTTCCAAAAACATGTATCCATATAGAAGAAAACAGAGTGTAACCTAAAAATGAAAACGGTTACTTCAAAGGAACGGTTTAACCTAGAAGAACGAAATTTGGTGAGCCAAGTGGGATTGGTGTACTCATCATTCCCTGCAAGTATCATCATGTTTGTGTGAAAAAATGTTTCCTGAGATATCAGGAAACTCGTAGTTTTTTGGAAGCTTGGCAACCCCTTTCATTGAAAGTGATTCTCGTCCAGTCTCTGCTTGGGGCTACTTCAATAGGACACAAACCATAGTGATAGAACGTGGAACTACATTATTGTGCTAAGTTTCAAAGAGCTAGCACAAACCGTGTTTGATTTAGAGTTCCAACTACATGTATCCATATAGGAGAAAACAGAGTGAAACCGAAACATGAAAACGGTTACTGCAAAGGAACGGTTTAACCTAGAAGAACGAAATTTGGTGAGCCAAGTGGGATGGGTGTACTCATCGTTACATGCCAGTATCATCAAGATTGGGTGAAGAAATGTTTGCTGAGATTTCAGGAACTCGTAGTTTTTTGGAAGCTTGGCAACCCCTTTCAATGAAAGGGATTCTCGTCAGTCTCTGCTTGGGGATACTTCAATAGGACACAAACCATAGCGATAGAACTTGGAACTACATTATTGTGCCAAGTTTCAAAGAGCTAGCACAAACCTTGTTTGATTTAGAGTTCCAACTACATGTATCCATATAGGAGAAAACAGAGTGAAACCTAAACATGGAAAACGGTTACTGCAAAGGAACGGTTTAACCTAGAAGAAGGAAATTTGGTGAGCCAAGTGGGACTGGTGTACTGATCATTTCCAGCAAGTATCATCAAGATTGGGTGAAAAAATGTTTGCTTATATTTCAGGAAACTCGTAGTTTTTTGGAAGCTTGGCAACCCCTTTCAATGAAAGTGATCCTCGTCAGTCTCTGCTTGGGGCTACTTCAAGGACACAAAACAATAGCGATAGAACTTCGAACTACATTATTGTGCCAAGTTTCAAAGAGCTAGCACAAAACCGTGTTTGATTTAGAGTTCCAACTACATGTATCCAAATAGGAGAAAACAGAGTGAAACCTAAAAATGAGAACGGTTACTGCAAAGGAATGGTTTAACCTAGAAGATCGAAATATGGTGAGCCAATTGGGACTGGTGTACTGATCATTCCCTGCAAGTATCATAAGATTGGGTGAAAAAAATGTTTGCTGAGATTTCAGGAAACTCGTAGTTTTTTGGAAGCTTGGCAACCCCTTTCAATGAAAGTGATTCTCGTCAGTCTCTGCTTGGGGCTACTTCAATAGGACACAAACCATAGTGATAGAACTTGGAACTACATTATTGTGCCAAGTTCCAAAGAGCTAGCAAAAACCGTGTTTGATTTAGAGTTCCAACTACATGTATCCATATAGGAGAAAACAGAGTGAAACCTAAACATGAAAACGGTTACTGCAAAGGAACGGTTTAACCTAGAAGAACGAAATTTGGTGAGCCAAGTGGGATTGGTGTACTCATTGTTACATGCAAGTATCATCAAGATAGGGTGAAAAAAATGTTTGCTGAGATTTCAGGAAACTCGTAGATTTTTGGAAGCTTGGCAACCCCTTTCAATGAAAGTGATTCTCGTCAGTCTCTGCTTGGGGCTACTTCAATAGGACAGAAACCATAGCGATAGGACTTGGAACTACATTATTGTGCCTAGTTCCAAAGAGCTAGCACAAACCGTGTTTGATTTAGAGTTCCAACTACATGTATCCATATAGGAGAAAACAGAGTGAAACCTAAACATGAAAACGGTTACTTCAAAGGAACGGTGTAACCTAGATGAACGAAATTTGGTGAGCCAAGTGGGACTGGTGTACTGATCATTCCCTGCAAGTATCATCAAGATTGGGTGCAAAAATGTTTGCTGAGATTTCAGGAAACTCGTAGTTTTTTGGAAGCTTGGCAACCCCTTTTAATGAAAGTGATTCTCGTCATTCTCTGCTTAACGCTACTTCCATAGGACACAAACCATAGCAATAGAACTTGGAACTACATTATTGTGCCAAGTTTCAAAGAGCTAGCACAAACCATGTTTGATTTAGAGTTCCAACAACATGTATCCATATAGGAGAAAACAGAGTGAAACCTAAAAATGAAAACGGTTACTGCAAAGGAACGGTTTAACCTAGAAGAACGAAATTTGGTGAGCCAAGTGGGATTGGTGTACTCATCGTTACATGCCAGTATCATCAAGATTGGGTGAAAAAATGTTTGCTGAGATTTCAGGAAACTCGTAGTTTTTTGGAAGCTTGGCAACCCATTTCAATGAAAGTGACTCTCGTCAGTCTCTGCTTGTGGCTACTTCAATAGGACACAAACCATAGCGATAGAACTTGGAACTACATTATTGTGCCAAGTTTCAAAGAGGTAGCACAAACCGTGCTTGATTTAGAGTACCAACTACATGTATCCATATAGGAGAAAACAGAGTGAAACCTAAAAATGAAAAAGGTTACTGCAAAGGAATGGTTTAACCTAGAAGAACGAAATTTGGTGAGCCAAGTGGGACTGGTGTACTGATCATTACCAGCATGTATCATCAAGATTGGGTGAAAAAATGTTTGCTGAGATTTCAGGAAACTCGTAGTTTTTTGGAAGCTTGGCAACCCCTTTCAATGAAAGTGATCCTCGTCAGTCTCTGCTTGGGGCTACTTCAATAGGACACAAACAATAGCGATAGAACTTCGAACTACATTATTGTGCCAAGTTTCAAAGAGCTAGCACAAACCGTGTTTGATTTAGAGTTCCAACTACATGTATCCATATAGGAGAAACAGAGTGAAACCTATACATGAAAACGGTTACTGCAAAGGAACGGTTTAACCTAGAAGAACGAAATTTGGTGAGCCAAGTGGGACTGGTGTACTGATCATTCCCTGCAAGTATCATCAAGATTGGGTGCAAAAATGTTTGCTGAGATTTCAGGAAACTCGTAGTTTTTTGGAAACTTGGCAACCCCTTTCAATGAAAGTGATTCTCGTCAGTCTCTGCTTGGGGCTACTTCAATAGGACACAAACCATAGCGATAGAACTTGGAACTACATTATTGTGCCAAGTTTCAAAGAGCTAGCACAAACCGTGTTTGATTTAGAGTTCCAACAACATGTATCCATATAGGAGAAAACAGAGTGAAACCTAAAAATGAAAACGGTTACTGCAAAGGAACGGTTTAACCTAGAAGAACGAAATTTGGTGAGCCAAGTGGGATTGGTGTACTCATCGTTACATGCCAGTATCATCAAGATAGGGTGAAAAAATGTTTGCCGAGATTTCAAGAAACTCGTAGTTTTTTGGAAGCTTGGCAACCCCTTTCAATGAAAGGGATTCTCGTCAGTCTCTGCTTGGGGCTACTTCAATAGGACACAAACCATAGCGACAGAACTTGGAAATACATTATTGTGCCAAGTTTCAAAGAGCTAGCACAAACCTTGTTTGATTTAGAGTTCCAACTAAATGTATCTATATAGGAGAAAACAGAGTGAAACCTAAACATGAAAACGGTTACTGCAAAGGAACGGTTTAACCTAGAAGAACGAAATTTGGTGAGCCAAGTGGGACTGGTGTACTGATCATTCCCTGCCAGTATCATCAAGATTGGGTGCAAAAATATTTGCTGAGATTTCAGGAAATTCGTAGTTTTTTGGAAGCTTGGCAACCCCTTTCAATGAAAGTGATTCTCGTCAGTCTCTGCATGGGGCTACTTCAAAAGGACACAAACCATAGTGATAGACTTGGAACTACATTATTGTGCCAAGTTCCAAATAGCTAGCACAAACCGTGTTTGATTTAGAGTTCCAAATACATGTATACATATAGGAGAAAACAGAGTGAAACATAAACATGAAAACGGTTACTGCAAAGGAACGGTTTAACCTAGAAGAACGAAATTTGGTGAGCCAAGTGGGATTGGTGTACTGATCATTACCTGCAAGTATCATCAAGATTGGGTGAAAAAATGTTTGCTCAGATTTGAGGATATCATAGATTTTTGGAATCTTGGCATCCCCTTTCAATGAAAGTGATTCTCGTCAGTCTCTGCTTGGGGCTACTTCAATAGGACACAAACCATAGCGATAGAACTTGGAACTACATTATTGTGCCAAGTTTCAAAGAGCTAGCACAAACCGTGCTTGATTTAGAGTTCCAACTACATGTATCCATATAGGAGAAAACAGAGTGAAACCTAAAAATGAAAAAGGTTACTGCAAAGGAACGGTTTAACCTAGAAGAACGAAATTTGGTGAGCCAAGTGGGACTGGTGTACTGATCATTACCAGCAAGTATCATCAAGATTGGGTGAAAAAATGTTTGCTGAGATTTCAGGAAACTCGTAGTTTTTTGGAAGCTTGGAAACCCCTTTCAATGAAAGTGATTTTCGTCAGTCTCTGCATGGGGCTACTTCAAAAGGACACAAACCATAGTGATAGACTTGGAACTACATTATTGTGCCAAGTTCCAAATAGCTAGCACAAACCGTGTTTGATTTAGAGTTCCAAATACATGTATCCATATAGGAGAAAACTGAGTGAAACCTAAACATGAAAACGGTTACTGCAAAGGAACGGTTTAACCTAGAAGAACGAAATTTGGTGAGCCAAGTGGGATTGGTGTACTGATCATTACCTGCAAGTATCATCAAGATTGGGTGAAAAAATGTTTGCTCAGATTTCAGGATATCATAGATTTTTGGAATCTTGGCATCCCCTTTCAATGAAAGTGATTCTCGTCAGTCTCTGCATGGGCCTACTTCAAAAGGACACAAACCATAGTGATAGACTTGGAACTACATTATTGTGCCAAGTTCCAAATAGCTAGCACAAACCGTGTTTGATTTAGAGTTCCAACAACATGTATCCATATAGGAGAAAACAGAGTGAAACCTAAAAATGAAAACGGTTACTGCAAAGGAACGGTTTAACCTAGACGAACGAAATTTGGTGAGCCAAGTGGGATTGGTGTACTCATCGTTACATGCCAGTATCATCAAGATAGGATGAAAAAATGTTTGCCGAGATTTCAGGAAACTCGTAGTTTTTTGGAAGCTTGGCAACCCCTTTCAATGAAAGGGATTCTCGTCAGTCTCTGCTTGGGGCTACTTCAATAGGACACAAACCATAGCGATAGATCTTGGAACTACATTATTGTGCCAAGTTTCAAAGAGCTAGTACAAACCTTGTTTGATTTAGAGTTCCAACTAAATGTATCCATATAGGAGAAAACAGAGTGAAACCTAAACATGAAAACGGTTACTGCAAAGGAACGGTTTAACCTAGAAGAACGAAATTTGGTGAGCCAAGTGGGATTGGTGTACTGATCATTACCTGCAAGTATCATCAAGATTGGGTGAAAAAATGTTTGCTCAGATTTCAGGATATCATAGATTTTTGGAATCTTGGCATCCCCTTTCAATGAAAGTGATTCTCGTCAGTCTCTGCTTGGGGCTACTTCAATAGGACACAAACCATAGCGATAGAACTTGGAACTACATTATTGTGCCAAGTTTCAAAGAGGTAGCACAAACCGTGCTTGATTTAGAGTTCCAACTACATGTATCCATATAGGAGAAAACAGAGTGAAACCTAAAAATGAAAAAGGTTACTGCAAAGGAACGGTTTAACCTAGAAGAACGAAATTTGGTGAGCCAAGTGGGACTGGTGTACTGATCATTACCAGCAAGTATCATCAAGATTGGGTGAAAAAATGTTTGCTGAGATTTCAGGAAACTCGTAGTTTTTTGGAAGCTTGGCAACCCCTTTCAATGAAAGTGCTCCTCGTCAGTCTCTGCTTGGGGCTACTTCAATAGGACACAAACCATAGCGATAGAACTTGGAACTACATTATTGTGCCAAGTTTCAAAGAGCTAGCACAAACCGTGTTTGATTTAGAGTTCCAACTACATGTATCCATATAGGAGAAAACAGAGTGAAACCTAAAAATGAAAACGGTTACTGCAAAGGAATGGTTTAACCTAGAAGAACGAAATTTGGTGAGCCAAGTGGGATTCGTGTACTCATCAATACCTGCCAGTATCATAAAGATTGGCTGAAAAAATGTTTGCTGAGATTTCAGGAAACTCGTAGTTTTTTGGAAGCTTGGCAAACCCTTTCAATTAAAGTGATTCTCGTCAGTCTCTGCTTGGGGCTACTTCCATGGGACACTAACCATAGTGATAGAACTTTGAACTACATTATTTTGCCAAGTTTCAAAGAGCTAGCAAAAACCATGTTCGATTTAGAGTTCCAAGTACATGTATCCATATAGGAGAAAACAGAGTGAAACCTAAACATAAAAACCGTTCCTGCAAAGGAAAGGTTTATCCTAGAAGAACGAAATTTGGTGAGCCCAGTGGGATTGGTGTACTGATCATTACCTGCAAGTGTCATCAAGTTTCGGTGAAAAAATGTTTGCGGAGATTTCAGGAAACTCGTAGTTTTTTGGAAGCTTGGCAACCCCTTTCAATGAAAGTGATTCTCGTCAGTCTCTGCTTGGGGCTACTTCAATAGGACACAAACCATAGCGATAGAACTTGGAACTACATTATTGTGCCAAGTTTCCAAGAGCTAGCACAAACCGTGTTTGAGTTAGAGTTCCAAATACATGTATCTATATAGGAGAAAACAGAGTGAAACCTAAAAATGAAAACGGTTTCTGCAATGGAACGGTTTAACCTAGAAGAACGAAATTTTGTGAGCCAAGTGGGACTGGTGTACTCATCATTACATGCCAGTATCATCAAGATTGGTTTAAAAAATGTTTGCAGATATTTCAGGAAACTCTTAGTTTTTTGGAAACTTGGCAACCCATTTCAATGAAAGTGATTCTCGTCAGTCTTTGCTTGGGGCTACTTCAATAGGACACAAACCATAGTGATAGAACGTAGAACTACATTATTGTGCCAAGTTTCAAAGAGCTAGCACAAACCGTGTTTTATTTAGAGTTCCAACTACATGTATCCATATAGGAGAAAACAGAGTGAAACCGAAACATGAAAACGGTTACTGCAAAGGAACGGTTTAACCTAGAAGAACGAAATTTGGTGAGCCAAGTGGGACTGGCGTACTGAACATTCCCTTAAAGTATCATCAAGATTGGGTTAAAAAATGTTTGCAGATATTTCAGGAAACTCTTAGTTTTTTGGAAGCTTGGCAACACCTTTCAATGAAAGTGATTCTCATCAGTCTCTGCTTGGGGCTACTTCCATAGGACACAAACCATAGTGATAGAACTTTGAACTACATTATTGTGCCAAGTTTCAAAGAGCTAGCACAAACCGTGTTCGATTTAGAGTTCCAACTACATGTATCCATATAGGAGAAAACAGAGTGAAACCTAAACATGAAAACGGTTACTGCAAAGGAACGGTTTAACCTAGAAGAACGAAATTTGGTGAGCCCAGTGGGATTAGTGTACTGATCATTACCTGCAAGTGTAATCAAGATTCGGTGAAAAAATGTTTGCGGAGATTTCAGGAAACTCGTAGTTTTTTGGAAGCTTGGCAACCCCTTTCAATGAAAGTGATACTCGTCAGTCTCTGCTTGGGGCTACTTCAATAGGACACAAACCATAGCGAAAGAACTTGGAACTACATTATTGTGCCAAGTTTCCAAGAGCTAGCACAAACAGTGTTTGAGTTAGAGTTCGAACTAAATATATCCATATAGGAGAAAACAGAGTGAAACCTAAACATGAAAACGGTTCCTGCAAAGGAACGGTTTAACCTAGAAGAACGAAATTTGGTGAGCCAAGTGGGACTGGTGTACTGATCATTCCCTGCAAGTATCATCAAGATTGGGTGAAAAAATTTTTGCTGAGATTTCAGGAAACTCGTAGTTTTTTGGAAGCTCGGCAACCCCTTTCAATGAAAGTGATTCTCGTCAGTCTCTGCTTGGGGCTACTTCCATAGGACACAAAGCATTGCGATAGAACTTGGAACTACATTATTGTGCCAAGTTTCAAAGAGGTAGCACAAACCGTGTTTGATTTAGAATTCCAACAACATGTATCCATATAAAAGAAAACAGAGTGAAACCCAAACATGAAAACGGTTACTGCAAAGGAACGGTTTAATCTAGAAGAATGAAATTTGGTGAGCCAAGTGGAATTGGTGTACTCATCATTCCCTGCAAGTATCATCATGTTTGTGTGAAAAAATGTTTGCTGAGATTTTAGGAAACTCGTAGTTTTTTGGAAGCTTGGCAACCACTTTCATTGAAAGTGATTCTCGTCAGTCTCTGCTTGGGGCTACTTCAATAGGACACAAACCATAGCGATAGAACTTCGAACTACATTATTGTGCCAAGTTTCAAAGAGGTAGCACAAACCGTGCTTGATTTAGTGTTCCAACTACATGTATACATATAGGAGAAAACAGAGTGAAACCTAAAAATGAAAACGGTTACTGCAAAGGAACGGTTTAAGCTAGAAGAACGAAATTTAGTGAGCCAAGTGGGATTGGTGTACTCATCGTTACCTGCCAGTATCATCAAGATTGGGTGAAAAAATGTTTGCTGAGATTTCAGGAAACTCGTAGTTTTTTGGAAGCTTGGCAACCCCTTTCAATGAAAGGGATTCTCGTCAGTCTCTGCTTGGGGCCACTTCAATAGGACACAAACCATAGCGATAAAACTTGGAACTACATTATTGTGCCAAGTTTCAAAGAGCTAGCACAAACCTTGTTTGATTTAGAGTTCCAACTACATGTATCCTTATAGGAGAAAACAGAGTGAAACCTAAAAATGAAAAAGGTTACTGCAAAGGAACGGTTTAACCTAGAAGAACGAAATTTGGTGAGCCAAGTGGGACTGGTGTACTGATCATTCCCTGCAAGTATCATCAAGATTGGGTGAAAAAATGTTTGCTGAGATTTCAGGAAACTCGTAGTTTTTTGGAAGCTTGGCAACCCCTTTCAATGAAAGTGATCCTCGTCAGTCTCTGCTTGGGGCTACTTCAATAGGACACAAACCATAGCGATAGAACTTGGAACTACATTATTGTGCCAAGTTTCAAAGAGCTAGCACAAACCGTGTTTGACTTAGAGTTCCAAATACATGTATCCATATTGTAGAAAACAGAGTGAAACCTACACATGAAAACGGTTACTGCAAAGGAACGGTTTAACCTAGAAGAACGAAATTTGGTGAGCCAAGTGGGACTGGTGTACTGATCATTCCCTGCAAGTATCATCAAGATTGGGTGCAAAAATGTTTGCTGAGATTTCAGGAAACTCTTAGTTTTTTGGAAGCTTGGCAACCCCTTTCAATGTAAGTGATTCTCGTCAGTCTCTGCTTGGGGCTACTTCAATAGGACACAAACCATAGCGATAGAACTTGGAACTACATTATTGTGCCAAGTTTCAAAGAGGTAGCACAAACCATGCTTGATTTAGAGTTCCAACTACATGTATCCATATAGGAGAAAACAGAGTGAAACCTAAAAATGAAAAAGGTTACTGCAAAGGAATGGTTTAACCTAGAAGAACGAAATTTGGTGAGCCAAGTGGGACTGGTGTACTGATCATTACCAGCATGTATCATCAAGATTGGGTGAAAAAATGTTTGCTGAGATTTCAGGAAACTCGTAGTTTTTTGGAAGCTTGGCAACCCCTTTCAATGAAAGTGATCCTCGTCAGTCTCTGCTTGGGGCTACTTCAATAGGACACAAACAATAGCGATAGAACTTCGAACTACATTATTGTGCCAAGTTTCAAAGAGCTAGCACAAACCGTGTTTGATTTAGAGTTCCAACTACATGTATCCATATAGGAGAAACAGAGTGAAACCTATACATGAAAACGGTTACTGCAAAGGAACGGTTTAACCTAGAAGAACGAAATTTGGTGAGCCAAGTGGGACTGGTGTACTGATCATTCCCTGCAAGTATCATCAAGATTGGGTGCAAAAATGTTTGCTGAGATTTCAGGAAACTCGTAGTTTTTTGGAAACTTGGCAACCCCTTTCAATGAAAGTGATTCTCGTCAGTCTCTGCTTGGGGCTACTTCAATAGGACACAAACCATAGCGATAGAACTTGGAACTACATTATTGTGCCAAGTTTCAAAGAGCTAGCACAAACCGTGTTTGATTTAGAGTTCCAACAACATGTATCCATATAGGAGAAAACAGAGTGAAACCTAAAAATGAAAACGGTTACTGCAAAGGAACGGTTTAACCTAGAAGAACGAAATTTGGTGAGCCAAGTGGGATTGGTGTACTCATCGTTACATGCCAGTATCATCAAGATAGGGTGAAAAAATGTTTGCCGAGATTTCAAGAAACTCGTAGTTTTTTGGAAGCTTGGCAACCCCTTTCAATGAAAGGGATTCTCGTCAGTCTCTGCTTGGGGCTACTTCAATAGGACACAAACCATAGCGACAGAACTTGGAAATACATTATTGTGCCAAGTTTCAAAGAGCTAGCACAAACCTTGTTTGATTTAGAGTTCCAACTAAATGTATCTATATAGGAGAAAACAGAGTGAAACCTAAACATGAAAACGGTTACTGCAAAGGAACGGTTTAACCTAGAAGAACGAAATTTGGTGAGCCAAGTGGGACTGGTGTACTGATCATTCCCTGCCAGTATCATCAAGATTGGGTGCAAAAATATTTGCTGAGATTTCAGGAAATTCGTAGTTTTTTGGAAGCTTGGCAACCCCTTTCAATGAAAGTGATTCTCGTCAGTCTCTGCTTGGGGCTACTTCAATAGGACACAAATCATAGCGATAGAACTTGGAACTACATTATTGTGCCAAGTTTCAAAGAGCTAGCACAAACCGTGTTTGAGTTAGAGTTCCAACTACATGTATCCATATAGGAGAAAACAGAGTGAAACCTAAACATGAAAACGGTTACTGCAAAGGAACGGTTTAACCTAGAAGAACGAAATTTGGTGAGCCAAGTGGGACTGGTGTACTCCTCGTTACATGCCAGTATCATCAAGATAGGGTGAAAAAATGTTTGCCGAGATTTCAGGAAACTCGTAGTTTTTTGGAAGCTTGGCAACCCCTTTCAATGAAAGTGATTCTCGTCAGTCTCTGCTTGGGGCTACTTCAGTAGGACACAAACCATAGCGATAGAACTTGGAACTACATTATTGTGCCAAGTTTCAAAGAGCTAGCACAAACCGTGTTTGATTTAGAGTTCCAACAACATGTATCCATATAGGAGAAAACAGAGTGAAACCTAAAAATCAAAACGGTTACTGCAAAGTAACTGTTTAACCTAGAAGAACGAAATTTGGTGAGCCAAGTGGGATTCGTGTACTCATCATTACCTGCCAGTATCATCAAGATAGGGTGAAAAAATGTTTGCTGAGATTTCAGGAAACTCGTAGTTTTTTGGAAGCTTGGCAACCCCTTTCAATGAAAGTGATTCTCGTCAGTCTCTGCTTGGGGCTACTTCAATAGGACACAAACCATAGCGACAGGACTTGGAACTACATTATTGTGCCAAGTTCCAAATAGGTAGCACAAACCGTGTTTGATTTAGTGTTCCAACTACAGGTATCCATATAGGAGAAAACAGAGTGAAACCTAAACATGAAAACGGTTACTGCAAAGGAACGGTTTAACCTAGAAGAACGAAATTTGGTGAGCCAATTGGGACTGGTGAACTGATCATTCCCTGCAAGTATCATCAAGATTCGGTGAAAAAATGTTTGCTGAGATTTCAGGAAACTCGTAGTTTTTTGGAAGCTTGGCAACCCCTTTCAATGAAAGTGATTCTCGTCAGTCTCTGCTTGGGGCTACTTCAATAGGACACAAACCATAGCGATAGAACTTGGAACTACATTATTGTGCCAAGTTTCAAAGAGCTAGCACAAACCGTGCTTGATTTAGAGTTCCAACTACATGTATCCATATAGGAGAAAACAGAGTGAAACCTAAAAATGAAAACGGTTACTGCAAAGGAACGGTTTAACCTAGAAGAACGAAATTTGGTGAGCCAAGTGGGACTGGTGTACTGATCATTACCAGCAAGTATCATCAAGATTGGGTGAAAAAATGTTTGCTGAGATTTCAGGAAACTCGTAGTTTTTTGGAAGCTTGGCAACCCCTTTCAATGAAAGTGATTCTCGTCAGTCTCTACTTGGGGTACTTCAATAGGACACAAAGCATAGTGATAGACTTGGAACTACATTATTGTGCCAAGTTCCAAATAGCTAGCACAAACCGTGTTTGATTTAGAGTTCCAAATACATGTATCCATATAGGAGAAAACAGACTGAAACCTAAACATGAAAACGGTTACTGCAAAGGAACGGTTTAACCTAGAAGAACGAAATTTGGAGAGCCAAGTGGGACTGGTGTACTGATCATTACCAGCAAGTATCATCAAGATTGGGTGAAAAAAAGTTTGCTGAGATTTCAGGAAACTCGTAGTTTTTTGGAAGCTTGGCAACCCCTTTCAATGAAAGTGATTCTCGTCAGTCTCTGCTTGGGGTACTTCAATAGGACACAAACCATAGCGATAGAACTTGGAACTACATAATTGTGCCAAGTTACAAAGAGCTAGCACAAACCGTCTTTGATTTAGAGTTCCAACTACATGTATCCATATAGGAGAAAACAGAGTGAAACCTACAAATGAAAACGGTTACTGCAAAGGAACGGTTTAACCTAGAAGAACGAAATTTGGTGAGCCAAGTGGGACTGGTGTACTGATCATTACCAGCAAGTATCATCTAGTTTGGGTGAAAAAATGTTTGCTGAGATTTCAGGAAACTCGTAGTTTTTTGGAAGCTTGGAAACCCCTTTCAATGAAAGTGATTCTCGTCAGTCTCTGCTTGGGGCTACTTCAATAGGACACAAACCATAGTGATAGACTTGGAACTACATTATTGTGCCAAGTTCCAAATAGCTAGCACAAACCGTGTTTGATTTAGAGTTCCAAATACATGTATCCATATAGGAGAAAACAGAGTGAAACCTAAACATGAAAACGGTTACTGCAAGGAAACGGTTTAACCTAGAAGAACGAAATTTGGTGAGCCAAGTGGGATTGGTGTACTGATCATTACCTGCAAGTATCATCAAGATTGGGTGAAAAAATGTTTGCTGAGATTTCAGGAAATCATAGATTTTTGGAATCTTGGCAACCCTTTTCAATGACAGTGATTGTTGTCATTCTCTGCTTGGGGCTACTTCAATTGGACACAAAGCATAGCGATAGAACTTCGAACTACATTATTGTGCCACGTTTCAAAGAGCTAGCACAAACCGTGTTTGATTTAGAGTTCCAAATACATGTATCCATATAGGAGAAAACAGAGTGAAACCTAAACATGAAAACGGTTACTGCAAAGGAACGGTTTAACCTAGAAGAACGAAATTTGGAGAGCCAAGTGGGACTGGTGTACTAATCATTCCCTGCAAGTATCATCAAGATTGGGTGCAAAAATGTTTGCTGAGAATTCAGGAAACTCGTAGTTTTTTGGAAGCTTGGCAACCCCTTTCAATGAAAGTGATTCTCGTCAGTCTCTGCTTGGGGCTACTTCAATAGGACACAAACCATAGCGATAGAACTTGGAACTACATTATTGTGCCAAGTTTCAAAGAGCTAGCACAAACCGTGCTTGATTTAGAGTTCCAACTACATGTATCCATATAGGAGAAAACAGAGTGAAACCTAAAAATGAAAACGGTTACTGCAAAGGAACGGTTTAACCTAGAAGAACGAAATTTGGTGAGCCAAGTGGGACTGGTGTACTGATCATTACCAGCAAGTATCATCAAGATTGGGTGAAAAAATGTTTGCTGAGATTTCAGGAAACTCGTAGTTTTTTGGAAGCTTGGCAACCCCTTTCAATGAAAGTGATTCTCGTCAGTCTCTACTTGGGGTACTTCAATAGGACACAAACCATAGCGATAGAACTTGGAACTACATAATTGTGCCAAGTTTCAAAGAGCTAGCACAAACCGTGTTTGATTTAGAGTTCCAAATACATGTATCCATATAGGAGAAAACAGAGTGAAACCTAAAAATGAAAACGGTTACTGCAAAGGAACGGTTTAACCTAGAAGAACGAAATTTGGTGAGCCAAGTGGGACTGGTGTACTGATCATTACCAGCAAGTATCATCAAGTTTGGGTGAAAAAATGTTTGCTGAGATTTCAGGAAACTCGTAGATTTTGGAAGCTTGGAAACCCCTTTCAATGAAAGTGATTCTCGTCAGTCTCTGCATGGGGCTACTTCAAAAGGACACAAACCATAGTGATAGACTTGGAACTACATTATTGTGCCAAGTTCGAAATAGCTAGCACAAACCGTGTTTGATTTAGAGTTCCAAATACATGTATCCATATAGGAGAAAACAGAGTGAAACCTAAACATGAAAACGGTTACTGCAAAGGAACGGTTTAACCTAGAAGAACGAAATTTGGTGAGCCAAGTGGGACTGGAGTACTGATCATTACCAGCAAGTATCATCAAGGTTGGGTGCAAAAATGTTTGCTGAGATTTCAGGAAACTCGTAGTTTTTTGGAAGCTTGCAACCCCTTTCAATGAAAGTGATTCTCGTCAGTCTCTGCTTGGGGCTACTTCAATAGGACACAAATCATAGCGACAGAACTTGGAACTACATTATTGTGCCACGTTCCAAAGAGCTAGCACAAACCGTGTTTGATTTAGAGTTCTAACTACTTGTATCCATATAGGAGAAAACAGAGTAAAACCTAAAAATGAAAACGGTTACTGCAAAAAAACGGTTTAACCTAGAAGAACGAAATTTGGTGAGCCAAGTGGGATTCGTGTACTCATCATTACCTGCCAGTATCATCAAGAATGGCTGAAAAAATGTTTGCTGAGGTTTCAGGAAACTCTTAGTTTTTTGGAAGCTTGGCAACCCCTTTAATGAAAGTGATTCTCGTCAGTCTCTGCTTGGGGCTACTTCAAAAGGACACAAACCATAGTGATAGACTTGGAACTACATTATTGTGCCACGTACCAAAGAGCTAGCACAAACCGTGTTTGATTTAGTGTTCTAACTACATGTATCCATATAGGAGAAAACAGAGTGAAACCTAAAAATGAAAACGGTTACTGCAAAAAAACGGTTTAACCTAGAAGAACGAAATTTGGTGAGCCAAGTGGGACTGGGGTACTGATCATTACCAGCAAGTATCATCAAGTTTGGGTGAAAAAATGTTTGCTGAGATTTCAGGAAACTCTTAGTTTTTTGGAAGCTTGGCAACCCTTTTTAATGAAAGTGATTCTCGGCAGTCTCTGCTTAAGGCTACTTCCATAGGACACAAACCATAGCAATAGAACTTGGAACTACATTATTGTGCAAAGTTTCAAAGAGCTAGCAAAAACCATGTTTGATTTACAGTTCCAACAACATGTATCCATATAGGAGAAAACAGAGTGAAACCTAAACATGAAAACGGTTACTGCAAAGGAACGGTTTAACCTAGAAGAACGAAATTTGGTGAGCCAAGTGGGATTGGTGTACTCATCGTTACATGGCAGTATCATCAAGATTGGGTGCAAAAATGTTTGCTGAGATTTCAGGAAACTCGTAGTTTTTTGGAAGCTTGGCAACCCCTTTCAATGAAAGTGATTCTCGTCAGTCTCTGCTTGGGGCTACTTCAATAGGACACAAACCATAGCGATAGAGCTTGGAACTACATTATTGTGCCAAGTTTCAAAGAGGTAGCACAAACCGTGCTTGATTTAGAGTTCCAACTACATGTATCCATATAGGAGAAAACAGCGTGAAACCTAAAAATGAAAACGGTTACTGCAAAGGAACGGTTTAACCTAGAAGAACGAAATTTGGTGAGCCAAGTGGGACTGGTGTATTGATCATTACCAGCAAGTATCATCAAGATTGGGTGAAAAAATGTTTGCTGAGATTTCAGAAAACTCGTAGTTTTTTGGAAGCTTGGCAACCCCTTTCAATGAAAGTGATTCTCGTCAGTCTCTGCTTGGGGCTACTTCAATAGGACACAAACCATAGTGATAGACTTGGAACTACATTATTGTGCCAAGTTCCAAATAGCTAGCACAAACCGTGTTTGATTTAGAGTTCCAAATACATGTATCCATATAGGAGAAAACAGAGTGAAACCTAAACATGAAAACGGTTACTGCAAAGGAACGGTTTAACCTAGAAGAACGAAATTTGGTGAGCCAAGTGGGATTGGTGTACTGATCATTACCTGCAAGTATCATCAAGATTGGGTGAAAAAATGTTTGCTCAGATTTCAGGAAATCATAGATTTTTGGAATCTTGGCAACCCTTTTCAATGACAGTGATTGTTGTCAGTCTCTGCTTGGGGCTACTTCAAATGGACAAAAAGCATAGCGATAGAACTTCGAACTACATTATTGTGCCAAGTTTCAAAGAGCTGGCACAAACCGTGTTTGATTTAGAGTTCCAACTACATGTATCCATATAGGAGAAAACAGAGTGAAACCTAAACATGAAAACGGTTACTGCAAAGGAACGGTTTAACCTAGAAGAACGAAATTTGGAGAGCCAAGTGGGACTGGTGTACTGATCATTCCCTGCAAGTATCATCAAGATTGGGTGCAAAAATATTTGCTGAGATTTCAGGAAACTCGTAGTTTTTTGGAAGCTTGGCAACCCCTTTCAATGAAAGTGATTCTCGTCAGTCTCTGCTTGGGGCTACTTCAATAGGACACAAACCGTAGCGACAGAACTTGGAACTACATTATTGTGCCACGTTCCAAAGAGCTAGCACAAACCGTGTTTGATTTAGAGTTCTAACAACATGTATCCATATAGGAGAAAACAGAGTGAAACCTAAACATGAAAACGGTTACTGCAATGAACGGTTTAACCGAGAAGAACGAAATTTGGTGAGCCAAGTGGGACTGGTGTACTGATCATTACCTGCAAGTATCATCAAGATTGGGTAAAAAAATGTTTGCTGAGATTTCAGGAAACTCTTAGTTTTTTGGAAGCTTGGCAACCCTTTAATGAAAGTGATTCTGGTCAGTCTCTGCTTGGGGGTACTTCAATAGGACACAAACCATAGCGATAGAACTTGGAACTACATTATTGTGCCATGTTTCAAATAGCTAGTACAAATCGTGTTTGATTTAGTGTTCCAACTACAGGTATCCATATAGGAGAAAACAGAGTGAAACCTAAACATGAAAACGGTTACTGCAAAGGAACGGTTTAACCTAGAAGAAGGAAATTCGGTGAGCCAATTGGGAATGGTGAACTGATCATTCCCTGCAAGTATCATCAAGATTCGGTGAAAAAATGTTTGCTGAGATTTCAGGAAACTCGTAGTTTTTTGGAAGCTTGGCAACCCCTTTCAATGAAAGTGATTCTCGTCAGTCTCTGCTTGGGGCTACTTCAATAGGACACAAACCATAGTGATAGAACTTGGAACTACATTATTGTGCCAAGTTCCAAAGAGCTAGCACAAACCGTGTTTGATTTAGAGTTCCAAATACATGTATCCATATAGGAGAAAACAGAGTGAAACCTAAACATGAAAACGGTTACTGCAAAGGAACGGTTTAACCTAGAAGAACGAAATTTGGTGAGCCAAATGGGATTGGTGTACTCATCGTTACATGCCAGAATCATAAAGATAGGGTGAAAAAATGTTTGCTGAGATTTCAGGAAACTCGTAGTTTTTTGGAAGCTTGGCAACCCCTTTCAATGAAAGTGATTCTCGTCAGTCTCTGCTTGGGGCTACTTCAATAGGACACAAACCATAGCGATATAACTTGGAACTACATTATTGTGCCAAGTTTCAAAGAGGTAGCACAAACCGTGCTTGATTTAGAGTTCCAACTACATGTATCCATATAGGAGAAAACAGAGTGAAACCTAAAAATGAAAACGGTTACTGCAAAGTACGGTTTAACCTAGAAGAACGAAATTTGGTGAGCCAAGTGGGACTGTGGTACTGATCATTACCAGCAAGTATCATCAATTTTGGGTGAAAAAATGTTAAAAATGTTTGCTGAGATTTCAGGAAACTCGTAGTTTTTTGGAAGCTTGGCAACCCCTTTCAATGAAAGTGATTCTGGTCAGTCTCTGCTTTGGGCTACTTCAATAGAACACAAACCATAGCGATAGAACTTGGAACTACATTATTGTGCCAAGTTTCAAAGAGCTAGCACAAACAGTGTTTGATTTAGAGTTCCAACTACATGTATTTATATAGGAGAAAACAGAGTGAAACCCAAACATGAAAACGGTTACTGCAAAGGAACGGTTTAACCTAGAAGAACGAAATTTGGTGAGCCAAGTGGGATTGGTGTACTGATCCTTACCTGCAAGTATCATCAAAATTGGTTGAAAAAATGTTTGCTAAGATTTCAGGAAACTCGTAGTTCTTTGGAAGCTTGGCAATCCCTTTCAATGAAAGTGATTCTCGTCAGTCTCTGCTTGGGGCTACTTCAATTGGACACAAACCATAGCGGTAGAACTTGGAACTACATTATTGTGCCAAGTTTCAAAGAGCTAGCACAAACCGTGTTTGATTTAGAGTTCCAACTACATGTATCCATATAGGAGAAAACAGAGTGAAACCCAATCATGAAAACGGTTACTGCAAAGGAACTGTTTAACCTAGAAGAACGAAATTTTGTACCCAGTGGGACTGGTGTACTGATTATGACCTGCAAGAATCATCAAGATTTCGTGATAAAATATTTGCTGAGATGTCAAGAAACTCTTAGTTTTTTGGAAGCTTGGCAACCCCTTTCAATGAATGTGATCCTCCTCAGTCTCTGCTTGGGGTTACTTCAATAGGACACAAACCATAGCGATAGAACTTGGAACTTCATTATTGTGCCAAGTTTCAAAGAGCTAGCACAAACCATGTTTGATTTAGAGTTCCAACGACATGTATCCATATAGGAGAAAACATAGTGAAACGTAAACATGAAAATGGTTATGCAAAGGAACGGTTTAACCTAGAAGAACGAAATTTGGTGAGTCATGTGGGATTGGTGTACTGATCATTACCTGCCAGTATCATCAAGATTGGGTGAAAAAATGTTTGCTGAGATTTTAGGAAACTCGTAGTTTTTTGGAAGCTTGGCAACCCCTTTCAATGAAAGTGATTCTCGTCAGTCTCTGCTTGGGGCTACATCAATAGGACACAAAC
>NW_027552990.1:0-49560 GCF_045843805.1 Urocitellus parryii
ATTTAGAGTTCCAACTACATGTATCCATATAGGAGAAAACAGAGTGAAACCTAAACATGAAAACGGTTACTGCAAAGGAACGGGTTAACCTAGAAGAACGAAATTTAGTGAGCCAAGTGGGATTCATGTACTGATCACTACCTGCAAGTATCATCAAGATTGGGTGAAAAAATGTTTGCTGAGATTTCAGGAAACTCGCAGTTTTTTGGAAGCATGGCAACCCCTTTCAATGAAAGGGATTCTCGTCAGTCTCTGCTTGGGGCTACTTCAATAGCACACAAACCATAGCGATAGAACTTGAAACTATATTGTTGTGCCAAGTTTCAAAGAGCTAGCACAAACCGTGTTTGATTTAGAGTTCCAACTACATGTATCCATATAGGAGAAAACAGAGTGAAACTTAAACATGAAAACGGTTACTGCAAAGGAACGTTTTAACCTAGAAGAACGAAATTTGGTGAGCCAAGTGGGACTGGTGTACTGATCATAAAATGGAAGTATCATCAAGATTGGGTGAAAAAATGTTTGCTGAGATTTCAGGAAATTCGCAGTTTTTTGGAAGCCTGGCAATCCCTTTCTATGAAAGGGATTCTCGTCAGTCTCTGCTTGGGGCTACTTCAATAGCACACAATCCATAGCGATAGAACTTGGAAATACATTATTCTGCCAAGTTTCAAAGAGCTAGCACAAACCGTGTTTGATTTAGAGTTCCAACTACATGTATCCATATAGGAGAAAACAGAGTGAAACCTAAACATGGAAACGGTTACTGCAAAGGAACGGTTTAACCTAGAAGAACGAAATTTGGTGAGCCAAGTGGGATTGGTGTACTGATCATTAAATGGAAGTATCATCAAGACTGGGTGAAAAAATGTTTGCTGAGATTTCAGGAAACTCGCAGGTTTTTGGAAGCTTAGCAACCGCTTTCAATGAAAGGGATTCTCGTCAGTCTCTGCTTGGGGCTATTTCAATAGCACACAAACCATAGCGACAGAACTTGGAACAACATTATTGTGCCAAGTTTCAAAGATCTAGCACAAACCGTGTTGGATTTAGAGTTCCAACTACATGTATCCATATAGGAGAAAACAGAGTGAAACCTAAACATGAAAAAGGTTACTGCAAAGGAACGGTTTAACCTAGAAGAACGAAATTTATTGAGCCAAGTGGGATTCATGTACTGATCACTACCTGCAAGTATCATCAAGATTGGGTGAAAAAATGTTTGCTGAGATTTCAGGAAACTCGCAGTTTTTTGGAAGCTTGGCAACCCCTTTCAATGAAAGGGATTCTCGTCAGTCTCTGCTTGGGGCTACTTCAATAGCACACAAACCATAGCGATCGAACTTGGAACTACATTATTGTGCCAAGTTTCAAAGAGCTAGCACAAACCGTGTTTGATTTAGAGTTCCAACTACATGTATCCATATAGGAGTAAACAGAGTGAAACCTAAATATGAAAACGGTTACTGCAAAGTACCGGTTAACCTAGAAGATCGAAATTTGGTGAGCCAAGTGGGATTGGTGTACTGATCATTAAATGGAAGTATCATCAAGACTGGGTGAAAAAATGTTTGCTGAGATTTCAGGAAACTCGCAGTTTTTGGAAGCCTGGCAACCCCTTTCTATAAAAGGGATTCTCGTCAGTCTCTGCTTGGGGCTACTTCAATAGCACACAAACCATAGCGATAGAAATTGGAACTACATTATTGTGCCAAGTTTCAAAGAGCTAGCACAAACCGTGTTTGATTTAGAGTTCCAACTACATGTATCCATATAGGAGAAAACAGAGTGAAACCTAAACATGAAAACGGTTACTGCAAAGGAACGGGTTAACCTAGAAGAACGAAATTTAGTGAGCCAAGTGGGATTCATGTACTGATCACTACCTGCAAGTATCATCAAGATTGGGTGAAAAAATGTTTGCTGAGATTTCAGGAAACTCGCAGTTTTTTGGAAGCATGGCAACCCCTTTCAATGAAAGGGATTCTCGTCAGTCTCTGCTTGGGGCTACTTCAACAGCACACAAACCATAGCGATAGAACTTGAAACTATATTGTTGTGCCAAGTTTCAAAGAGCTAGCACAAACCGTGTTTGATTTAGAGTTCCTACTACATGTATCCATATAGGAGAAAACAGAGTGAAACTTAAACATGAAAACGGTTACTGCAAAGGAACGTTTTAACCTAGAAGAACGAAATTTGGTGAGCCAAGTGGGACTGGTGTACTGATCATAAAATGGAAGTATCATCAAGATTGGGTGAAAAAATGTTTGCTGAGATTTCAGGAAACTCGCAGTTTTTTGGAAGCTTGGCAACCGCTTTCAATGAAAGGAATTCTCGTCAGTCTCTGCTTGGGGCTATTTCAATAGCACACAAACCATAGCGACAGAACTTGGAACAACATTATTGTGCCAAGTTTCAAAGAGCTAGCACAAACCGTGTTTGATTTAGAGTTCCAACTACATGTATCCATATAGGAGTAAACAGAGTGAAACCTAAATATGAAAACGGTTACTGCAAAGTACCGGTTAACCTAGAAGAACGGAATTTGGTGAGCCAAGTGGGATTGGTGTACTGATCATTAAATGGAAGTATCATCAAGACTGGGTGAAAAAATGTTTGCTGAGATTTCAGGAAACTCGCAGTTTTTGGAAGCCTGGCAACCCCTTTCTATAAAAGGGATTCTCGTCAGTCTCTGCTTGGGGCTACTTCAATAGCACAGAAACCATAGCGATAGAACTTGGAACTACATTATTGTGCCAAGTTTCAAAGAGCTAGCACAAACCGTGTTTGATTTAGAGTTCCAACTACATGTATCCATATAGGAGAAAACAGAGTGAAACCTAAACATGAAAACGGTTACTGCAAAGGAACGGGTTAACCTAGAAGAACGAAATTTAGTGAGCCAAGTGGGATTCATGTACTGATCACTACCTGCAAGTATCATCAAGATTGGGTGAAAAAATGTTTGCTGAGATTTCAGGAAACTCGCAGTTTTTTGGAAGCATGGCAACCCCTTTCAATGAAAGGGATTCTCGTCAGTCTCTGCTTGGGGCTACTTCAATAGCACACAAACCATAGCGATAGAACTTGAAACTATATTGTTGTGCCAGTTTCAAAGAGCTAGCACAAACCGTGTTTGATTTAGAGTTCCAACTACATGTATCCATATAGGAGAAAACAGAGTGAAACTTAAACATGAAAACGGTTACTGCAAAGGAACGTTTTAACCTAGAAGAACGAAATTTGGTGAGCCAAGTGGGATTGGTGTACTGATCATTAAATGGAAGTATCATCAAGACTGGGTGAAAAAATGTTTGCTGAGATTTCAGGAAACTCGCAGGTTTTTGGAAGCTTAGCAACCGCTTTCAATGAAAGGGATTCTCGTCAGTCTCTGCTTGGGGCTATTTCAATAGCACACAAACCATAGCGACAGAACTTGGAACAACATTATTGTGCCAAGTTTCAAAGATCTAGCACAAACCGTGTTGGATTTAGAGTTCCAACTACATGTATCCATATAGGAGAAAACAGAGTGAAACCTAAACATGAAAAAGGTTACTGCAAAGGAACGGTTTAACCTAGAAGAACGAAATTTATTGAGCCAAGTGGGATTCATGTACTGATCACTACCTGCAAGTATCATCAAGATTGGGTGAAAAAATGTTTGCTGAGATTTCAGGAAACTCGCAGTTTTTTGGAAGCTTGGCAACCCCTTTCAATGAAAGTGATTCTCGTCAGTCTCTGCTTGGGGCTACTTCAATAGCACACAAACCATAGCGATCGAACTTGGAACTACATTATTGTGCCAAGTTTCAAAGAGCTAGCACAAACCGTGTTTGATTTAGAGTTCCAACTACATGTATCCATATAGGAGTAAACAGAGTGAAACCTAAATATGAAAACGGTTACTGCAAAGTACCGGTTAACCTATAAGATCGAAATTTGGTGAGCCAAGTGGGATTGGTGTACTGATCATTAAATGGAAGTATCATCAAGACTGGGTCAAAAAATGTTTGCTGAGATTTCAGGAAACTCGCAGTTTTTGGAAGCCTGGCAACCCCTTTCTATAAAAGGGATTCTCGTCAGTCTCTGCTTGGGGCTACTTCAATAGCACACAAACCATAGCGATAGAAATTGGAACTACATTATTGTGCCAAGTTTCAAAGAGCTAGCACAAACCGTGTTTGATTTAGAGTTCCAACTACATGTATCCATATAGGAGAAAACAGAGTGAAACCTAAACATGAAAACGGTTACTGCAAAGGAACGGGTTAACCTAGAAGAACGAAATTTAGTGAGCCAAGTGGGATTCATGTACTGATCACTACCTGCAAGTATCATCAAGATTGGGTGAAAAAATGTTTGCTGAGATTTCAGGAAACTCGCAGTTTTTTGGAAGCATGGCAACCCCTTTCAATGAAAGGGATTCTCGTCAGTCTCTGCTTGGGGCTACTTCAACAGCACACAAACCATAGCGATAGAACTTGAAACTATATTGTTGTGCCAAGTTTCAAAGAGCTAGCACAAACCGTGTTTGATTTAGAGTTCCAACTACATGTATCCATATAGGAGAAAACAGAGTGAAACTTAAACATGAAAACGGTTACTGCAAAGGAACGTTTTAACCTAGAAGAACGAAATTTGGTGAGCCAAGTGGGACTGGTGTACTGATCATAAAATGGAAGTATCATCAAGATTGGGTGAAAAAATGTTTGCTGAGATTTCAGGAAACTCGCAGTTTTTTGGAAGCCTCCAACCCATTTCAATGAAAGTGATTCCCTTCATTCTCTGCTTGGGGCTACTTCAATAGCACACAAACCATAGCGATAGAACTTTTAACTACATTATTGTGCCAAGTTTCAAAGAGCTAGCACAAACCGTGTTTGATTTAGAGTTCCAACTACATGTATCTATATAGGAGAAAACGGAGTGAAACCTAAATATGAAAACGATTACTGCAAAGGAACTGTTTAACCTAGAAGAACGAAATTAGGTGAGCCAAGTGGGATTGGTGTACTGATCATTAAATGGAAGTATCATCAAGACTGGTTGAAAAAATGTTTGCTGAGATTTCAGGAAACTCGCAGTTTTTTGGAAGCCTTGCAATCCCTTTCTATGAAAGGGATTCTCGTCAGTCTCTGCTTGGGGCTACTTCAATAGCACACAATCCATAGCGATAGAACTTGGAAATGCATTATTCTGCCAAGTTTCAAAGAGCTAGCACAAACCGTGTTTGATTTAGAGTTCCAACTACATGTATCCATATAGGAGAAAACAGAGTGAAACCTAAACATGAAAACGGTTACTGCAAAGGAACGGTTTAACCTAGAAGAACGAAATTTGGTGAGCCAAGTGGGATTGGTGTACTGATAATTAAATGGAAGTATCATCAAGACTGTGTGAAAAAATGTTTGCTGAGATTTCAGGAAACTCGCAGTGTTTTGGAAGCTTAGCAACCGCTTTCAATGAAAGGGATTCTCGTCAGTCTCTGCTTGGGGCTATTTCAATAGCACACAAACCATAGCGACAGAACTTGGAACAACATTATTGTGCCAAGTTTCAAAGAGCTAGCACAAACCGTGTTTGATTTAGAGTTCCAACTACATGTATCCATATAGGAGAAAACAGAGTGAAACCTAAACATGAAAAAGGTTACTGCAAAGGAACGGTTTAACCTAGAAGAACGAAATTTATTGAGCCAAGTGGGATTCATGTACTGATCACTACCTGCAAGTATCATCAAGATTGGGTGAAAAAATGTTTGCTGAGATTTCAGGAAACTCGTAGTTTTTTGGAAGCTTGGCAACCCCTTTCAATGAAAGGGATTCTCGTCAGTCTCTGCTTGGGGCTACTTCAATAGCACACAAACCATAGCGATAGAACTTGGAACTACATTATTGTGCCAAGTTTCAAAGAGCTAGCACAAACCGTGTTTGATTTAGAGTTCCAACTACATGTATCCATATAGGAGTAAACAGAGTGAAACCTAAATATGAAAACGGTTACTGCAAAGTACCGGTTAACCTAGAAGAACGAAATTTGGTGAGCCACGTGGGATTGGTGTACTGATCATTAAATGGAAGTATCATCAAGACTGGGTGAAAAAATGTTTGCTGAGATTTCAGGAAACTCGCAGTTTTTGGAAGCCTGGCAACCCCTTTCTATAAAAGGGATTCTCGTCAGTCTCTGCTTGGGGCTACTTCAATAGCACACAAACCATAGCGATAGAACTTGGAACTACATTTTGTGCCACGTTTCAAAGAGCTAGCACAAACCGTGTTTGATTTAGAGTTCCAACTACATGTATCCATATAGGAGAAAACAGAGTGAAACCTAAACATGAAAACGGTTACTGCAAAGGAACGGTTTAACCTTGAAGAACGAAATTTGGTGAGCCAAGTGGGATTGGTGTACTGATCATTAAATGGAAGTATCATCAAGATTGGGTGAAAAAATGTTTGCTGAGATTTCAGGAAACTCGCAGTTTTTTGGAAGCTTGACAACCCCTTTAAATGAAAGGGATTCTCGTCAGTCTCTGCTTGGGGCTGCTTCAATAGAACACAAACCATAGCGATAGAACTTGGAACTACATTATTGTGCCACGTTTCAAAGAGCTAGCACAAACCGTGTTTGATTTAGAGTTCCAACTACATGTATCCATATAGGAGAAAACAGAGTGAAACCTAAACATGAAAACGGTTACTGCAAAGGAAGGTTTAACCTAGAAGAACGAAATTTTTTGAGCCAAGTGGGATTCGTGTACTGATCACTACCTGCAAGTATCATCAAGATTGGGTGAAAAAATGTTTGCTGAGATTTCAGGAAACTCGCAGTTTTTTGGAAGCTTGGCAACCCCTTTCAATGAAAGGGATTCTCGTCAGTCTCTGCTTGGGGCTACTTCAATAGCACACAAATCATAGCGACAGAACTTGGAACTACATTATTGTGCCAAGTTTCAAAGAGCTAGCACAAACCGTGTTTGATTTAGAGTTCCAACTACATGTATCCATATAGGAGAAAACAGAGTGAAACCTAAACATGAAAACGGTTACTGCAAAGGAACGGTTTAACCTAGAAGAACGAAATTTGGTGAGCCAAGTGGGATTCATGTACTGATCACTACCTGCAAGTATCATCAAGACTGGATGAAAAAATGTTTGCTGAGATTTCAGGAAACTCGCAGTTTTTTGGAAGCCTGGCAACCCCTTTCAATGAAAGGGATTCTCGTCAGTCTGTGCTTGGGGCTACTTCAATAGCACACAAACCATAGCGACAGAACTTGGAACTACATTATTGTGCCAAGTATCAAAGAGCTAGCACAAACCGTGTTTGATTTAGAGTTCCAACTTCATGTATCCATATAGGAGAAAACAGAGTGAAACCTAAACATGAAAACGGTTACTGCAAAGGAACGGTTTAACCTAGAAGAACGAAATTTAGTGAGCCAAGTGGGATTCGTGTACTGATCACTACCTGCAAGTATCATCAAGATTGGGTGAAAAAATGTTTGCTGAGATTTCAGGATACTCGCAGTTTTTTGGAAGCATGGCAACCCCTTTCAATGAAAGGGATTCTCGTCAGTCTCTGCTTGGGGCTACTTCAATAGCACACAAACCATAGCGATAGAACTCGGAACTACATTATTGTGCCAATTTTCAAAGAGCTAGCACAAACCGTGTTTGATTTAGAGTTCCAACTACATGTATCCATACAGGAGAAAACAGAGTGAAACCTAAACATGAAAACGGTTACTGCAAAGGAACGGTTTAACCTAGAAGAACGAAATTTGGTCAGCCAAGTGGGACTGGTGTACTGATCATTAAATGGAAGTATCATCAAGATTGGGTGAAAAAATGTTTGCTGAGATTTCAGGAAACTCGCAGTTTTTTGGAAGCCTCCAACCCCTTTCAATGAAAGTGATTCTCTTCAGTCTCTGCTTGGGGCTACTTCAATAGCACACAAACCATAGCGATAGAACTTGGAACTACATTATTGTGCCCAGTTTCAAAGAGCTAGCACAAACCGTGTTTGATTTAGAGTTCCAACTACATGTATCCATATAGGAGAAAACAGAGTGAAACCTAAACATGAAAACGGTTACTGCAAAGGAACGGTTTAACCTAGAAGAACGAAATTTCTTGAGCCTAGTGGGATTGGTGTACTGATCATTACAAGGAAGTATCATCAAGATTGGGTGAAAAAATGTTTGCTGAGATTTCAGGAAACTGGTAGTTTTTTGGAAGCTTGGCAACCGCTTTCAATGAAAGGGATTCTCGTCAGTCTCTGCTTGGGGCTGTTTCAATAGCACACAAACCATAGTGACAGAACTTGGAACAACATTATTGTGCCAAGTTTCAAAGAGCTAGCACAAACCGTGTTTGATTTAGAGTTCCAACTACATGTATCCATATAGGAGAAAACAGAGTGAAACCTAAACATGAAAAAGGTTACTGCAAAGGAACGGTTTAACCTAGAAGAACGAAATTTAGTGAGCCAAGTGGGATTCATGTACTGATCACTACCTGCAAGTATCATCAAGATTGGGTGAAAAAATGTTTGCTGAGATTTCAGGAAACTCGCAGTTTTTTGGAAGCTTGGCAACCCCTTTCAATGAAAGGGATTCTCGTCAGTCTCTGCTTGGGGCTACTTCAATAGCACACAAACCATAGCGATAGAACTTGGAACTACATTACTGTGCCAAGTTTCAAAGAGCTAGCACAAACCGTGTTTGATTTAGAGTTCCAACTACATGTATCCATATAGGAGTAAACAGAGTGAAACCTAAATATGAAAACGGTTACTGCAAAGTACCGGTTAACCTAGAAGAACGAAATTTGGTGAGCCAAGTGGGATTGGTGTACTGATCATTAAATGGAAGTATCATCAAGACTGGGTGAAAAAATGTTTGCTGAGATTTCAGGAAACTCGCAGTTTTTGGAAGCCTGGCAACCCCTTTCTATAAAAGGGATTCTCGTCTTTCTCTGCTTGGGGCTACGTCAATAGCACACAAATCATAGCGACAGAACTTGGAACTACATTATTGTGCCAAGTTTCAAAGAGCTAGCACAAACCGTGTTTGATTTAGAGTTCCAACTACATGTATCCATATAGGAGAAAACAGAGTGAAACCTAAACATGAAAACGGTTACTGCAAAGGAATGGTTTAACCTAGAAGAACGAAATTTGGTGAGCCAAGTGGGATTCATGTACTGATCACTACCTGCAAGTATCATCAAGACTGGATGAAAAAATGTTTGCTGAGATATCAGGAAACTCGCAGTTTTTTGGAAGCCTGGCAACCCCTTTCAATGAAAGGGATTCTCGTCAGTCTCTGCTTGGGGCTACTTCAATAGCACACAAACCATAGCGACAGAACTTGCAACTACATTATTGTGCCAAGTATCAAAGAGCTAGCACAAACCGTGTTTGATTTAGAGTTCCAACTTCATGTATCCATATAGGAGAAAACAGAGTGAAACCTAAACATGAAAACGGTTACTGCAAAGGAACGGGTTAACCTAGAAGAACGAAATTTAGTGACCCAAGTGGGATTCATGTACTGATCACTACCTGCCAGTATCATCAAGGTTGGGTGAAAAAATGTTTGCTGAGATTTCAGGATACTCGCAGTTTTTTGGAAGCATGGCAACCCCTTTCAATGAAAGGGATTCTCGTCAGTCTCTGCTTGGGGCTACTTCAATAGCACACAAACCATACCGATAGAACTTGAAACTATATTATTGTGCCAAGTTTCAAAGAGCTAGCACAAACCATGTTTGATTTAGAGTTCCAACTACATGTATCCATATAGGAGAAAACAGAGTGAATCCTAAACATGAAAACGGTTACTGCAAAGGAACGTTTTAACCTAGAAGAACGAAATTTGGTGAGCCAAGTGGGACTGGTGTACTGATCATTAAATGGAAGTATCATCAAGATTGGGTGAAAAAATGTTTGCTGAGATTTCAGGAAACTCGCAGTTTTTTGGAAGCCTCCAACCCCTTTCAATGAAAGTGATTCTCTTCAGTCTCTGCTTGGGGCTACTTCAATAGCACACAAACCATAGCGATAGAACTTGGAACTACATTATTGTGCCCAGTTTCAAAGAGCTAGCACAAACCGTGTTTGATTTAGAGTTCCAACTACATGTATCCATATAGGAGAAAACAGAGTGAAACCTAAACATGAAAACGGTTACTGCAAAGGAAAGATTTAACCTAGAAGAACGAAATTTGGTGAGCCTAGTGGGATTGGTGTACTGATCATTAAAAGGAAGTATCATCAAGATTGGGTGAAAAAATGTTTGCTGAGATTTCAGGAAACTCGCAGTTTTTTGGAAGCCTCCAACCCCTTTCAATGAAAGTGATTCCCTTCAGTCTCTGCTTGGGGCTACTTCAATATCACACAAACCATAGCGATAGAACTCGGAACTACATTATTGTGCAAAGTTTCAAAGAGCTAGCACAACCCGTGTTTGATTTAGAGTTCCAATTACATGTATCCATCTAGGAGAAAACAGAGTGAAACCTAAACATGAAAACGGTTATTGCAAAGGAACGGTTAGACCTAGAAGAACGAAATTTGGTGAGCCAAGAGGTATTGGTTTACTGATGACTACCTGCAAGTATTATCAAGATTGGGTGAAAAATGTTTGCTGAGATTTCAGGAAACTCGTAGTTTTTTGCAAGCCTGGCAACCCCTATCTATGAAAGGGATTCTCGTCAGTCTCTGTTTGGGGCTACCTCAATAGCACACAAACCATAGCGATAGAACTTGGAACTACATTATTGTGCCAAGTTTCAAAGAGCTAGCACAAACTGTGTTTGATTTTGATTTCCAACTACATGTATCCATATAGGAGAAAACAGAGTGAAACCCTAAAATGAAAACGGTTACTGCAAAGGAACGGTTTAACCTAGAAGAACGAAAGTTGGTCAGCCAAGTGGGATTCGTGTACTGATCACTACCTGCAAGTATCATCAAGATTGGGTGAAAAAATGTTTGCTGAGATTTCATGAAACTCGTAGTATTTTGGAAGCTTGACAACCCCTTTCAATGAAAGGGATTCTCATAAGTCTCTAGTTGGGGCTACTTCAATAGCACACAAAACATAGCGATAGAACTTGAAACTACATTATTGTGCCAAGTTTCAAAGAGCTAGCACAAACCGTGTTTGATTGAGAGTTCCAACTACGTGTATCCATATAGGAGAAAACATAGTGAAACCTAAATATGAAAACGATTTCTGCAAAGGAACGGTTTAACCTAGAAGAACGAAATTTGGTGAGCCAAGTGGGATTGGTGTACTGATCATTAAATGGAAGTATCATCAAGACTGGGTGAAAAAATGTTTGCTGAGATTTCAGGAAACTCGCAGTTTTTTGGAAGCCTGGCAACCCCTTTCTATGAAATGGATTCTCGTTAGTCTCTGCTTGGGGATACTTCAATAGCACACAAACCATAGCGATAGAACTTGGAACTACATTATTGTGCCAAGTTTCAAAGAGCTAGCACAAACCGTGTTTGATTTAGAGTTCCAACTACATGTATCTATATAGGAGAAAACAGAGTGAAACCTAAACATGAAAACGGTTACTGCAAAGGAACGGTTTAACCTAGAAGAACGAAATTTGGTGAGCCAAGTGGGATTCGTGTACTGATCACTACCTGCAAGTATCATCAAGATTGGGTGAAAAAATGTTTGCTGAGATTTCAGGAAACTCGTAGTTTTTTGGAAGCTTGGCAACCCCTTTCAATGAAAGGGATTCTCGTCAGTCTCTGCTTGGGGCTACTTCAATAGCACACAAACCATAGTGACAGAACGTGGAACAAAATTATTGTGCCAAGTTTCAAAGAGCTAGCACAAACCGTGCTTGATTTAGAGTTCCAACTACATGTATCCATATAGGAGAAAAGAGAGTGAAACATAAACATGAAAACGGTTACTGCAAAGGAACGGTTTAACCTGGAAGAACGAAATTTGGTGAGCCAAGTGGGATTGGTGTACTGATCATTAAATGGAAGTATCATCATGATTTTGTGAAAAAATGTTTGCTGAGATTTCAGGAAACTTGTAGTTTTTTGGAAGCATGGCAACCCCTTTCAATGAAAGGGATTCTCGTCAGTCTCTGCTTGGGGCTACTTCATTAGCACACAAACCATAGCGACAGAACTTGGAACAACATTATTGTGCCAAGTTTCAAAGAGCTAGCACAAACCGTGTTTGATTTAGAGTTCCAACTACATGTATCCATATAGGAGAAAACAGAGTGAAACCTAAACATGAAAAAGGTTACTGCAAAGGAACGGTTTAACCTAGAAGAACGAAATTTATTGAGCCAAGTGGGATTCATGTACTGATCACTACCTGCAAGTATCATCAAGATTGGGTGAAAAAATGTTTCCTGAGATTTCAGGAAACTCGTAGTTTTTTGGAAGCTTGGCAACCCCTTTCAATCATAGGGATTCTCGTCAGTCTCTGCTTGGGGCTACTTCAATAGCACACAAACCATAGCGATAGAACTTGGAACTACATTATTGTGCCAAGTTTCAAAGAGCTAGCACAAACCGTGTTTGATTTAGAGTTCCAACTACATGTGTCCATATAGGAGAAAACAGAGTGAAACCTAAACATGAAAACGGTTACTGCAAAGGAACGGTTAAACCTGGAAGAACGAAATTTGGTGAGCCAAGTGGGATTGGTGTACTGATCATTAAATGGAAGTATCATCATGATTTTGTGAAAAAATGTTTGCTGAGATTTCAGGAAACTCGTAGTTTTTTGGAAGCTTGGCATCCCCTTTCAATGAAAGGGATTCTCGTCAGTCTCTGCTTGGGGCTACTTCAATAGCACACAAACCATAGCGACAGAACTTGGAACTACATTATTGTGCCAAGTTTCAAAGAGCTAGCACAAACCGTGTTTGATTTAGAGTTCCAACTACATGTATCCATATAGGAGAAAACAGAGTGAAACCTAAATATGAAAACGATTTCTGCAAAGGAACGGTTTAACCTAGAAGAACGAAATTTGGTGAGCCAAGTGGATTGGTGTAGTGATCATTAAATGGAAGTATCATCAAGATTGCGTGAAAAAATGTTTGCTGAGATTTCAGGAAACTCGCATTTTTTTGGAAGCCTGGCAACCCATTTTTATGTAAGGGATTCTCGTAAGTCTCTGCTTGGGGCTACTTCAATAGCACACAAAGCATAGCGATAGAACTTGGAACTACATTATTGTGCCAAGTTTCAAAGAGCTAGCACAAACCGTGTTTGATTTAGAGTTCCAACTACATGTATCCATACAGGAGAAAACAGAGTGAAACCTAAACATGAAAACGGTTACTGCAAAGGAAGGTTTAACCTACAAGAACGAAATTGGTGAGCCAAGTGGGATTCGTGTACTGATCACTACCTGCAAGTATCATCAAGATTGGGTGAAAAAATGTTTGCTGAGATTTCAGGAAACTGGCAGTTTTTTGGAAGCATGGCAACCCCTTTCAATGAAAGAGATTCTCGTCAGTCTCTGCTTGGGGCTACTTCAATAGCACACAAACCTTAGCGATAGAACTTGGAACTACATTATTGTGCCAAGTTTCAAAGAGCTAGCAAAAACCGTGTTTGATTTAGAGTTCCAACTACATGTATCCATATAGGAGTAAACAGAGTGAAACCTAAATATGAAAACGGTTACTGCAAAGTACCGGTTTAACCTAGAAGAACGAAATTTGGTGAGCCAAGTGGGATTGGTGTACTGATCATTAAATGGAAGTATCATGAAGACTGGGTGAAAAAATGTTTGCTGAGATTTCAGGAAACTCGCAGTTTTTGGAAGCCTGGCAACCCCTTTCTATAAAAGGGATTCTCGTCAGTCTCTGCTTGGGGCTACTTCAATAGCACACAAACCATAGCGATAGAACTTGGAACTACATTATTGTGCCCAGTTTCAAAGAGCTAGCACAAACCGTGTTTGATTTAGAGTTCCAACTACATGTATCTATATAGGAGAAAACAGAGTGAATCCTAAACATGAAAACGGTTACTGCAAAGGAACGGTTTAACCTAGAAGAACGAAATTTGGTGAGCCAAGTGGGACTGGTGTACTGATCATTAAATGGAAGTATCATCAAGATTGGGTGAAAAAATGTTTGCTGAGATTTCAGGAAACTCGCAGTTTTTTGGAAGCCTCCAACCCCTTTCAATGAAAGTGATTCTCTTCAGTCTCTGCTTGGGGATACTTCAATAGCACACAAACCATAGCGATAGAACTTGGAACTACATTATTGTGCCAAGTTTCAAAGAGCTAGCACAAACCGTGTTTGATTTAGAGTTCCAACTACATGTATCCATATAGGAGAAAACAGAGTGAAACCTAAACATGAAAACGGTTACTGCAAAGGAACGGTTTAACCTAGAAAAACGAAATTTGGTGAGCCAAGTGGGATTGGTGTACTGATCATTACAAGGAAGTATCATCAAGATTGGGTGAAAAAATGTTTGCTGAGATTTCAGGAAACTCGTAGTTTTTTGGAAGCTTGGCAAACCCTTTCAATGAAAGGGATTCTCGTCAGTCTCTGCTTGGGGCTACTTCAATAGCACACAAACCATAGCGATCGAACTTGGAACTACATTATTGTGCAAAGTTTCAAAGAGCTAGCACAACCCGTGTTTGATTTAGAGTTCCAATTACATGTATCCATATAGGAGAATACAGAGTGAAACCTAAACATGAAAACGGTTATTGCAAAAGAACGGTTAGACCTAGAAGAACGAAATTTGGTGAGCCAAGTGGTATCGGTTTACTGATGACTACCTGCAAGTATTATCAAGATTGGGTGAAAAAATGTTTGCTGAGATTTCAGGAAACTCGTAGTTTTTTGGAAGCCTGGCAACCCCTATCTATGAAAGGGTTTCTCGTCAGTCTCTGCTTGGGGCTACTTCAATAGCACACAAACCATAGCGATAGAACTTGGAACTACATTATTGTGCCAAGTTTCAAAGAGCTAGCACAAACTGTGTTTTTATTTAGATTTCCAACTACATGTATCCATATAGGAGAAAAGAGAGTGAAACCTAAACATGAAAACGGTTACTGCAAAGGAACGGTTTAACCTAGAAGAACGAAATTTGGTGAGCCAAGTGGGATTAGTGTACTGATCAGTACCTGCAAGTATCATCAAGATTGGGTGAAAAAATGTTTCCAGAGATTTCAGGAAACTTGTAGTTTTTTGGAAGCTTGGCAACCCCTTTCAATGAAAGGGATTCTCGTCAGTCTCTGCTTGGGGCTACTTCAATAGCACACAAACCATAGCGACAGAACTTGGAACAACATTATTGTGCCAAGTTTCAAAGAGCTAGCACAAACCGTGTTTGATTTAGAGTTCCAACTACATGTATCCATATAGGAGTAAACAGAGTGAAACCTAAATATGAAAACGGTTACTGCAAAGTACCGGTTAACCTAGAAGAACGGAATTTGGTGAGCCAAGTGGATTGGTGTACTGATCATTAAATGGAAGTATCATCAAGACTGGGTGAAAAAATGTTTGCTGAGATTTCAGGAAACTCGCAGTTTTTGGAAGCCTGGCAACCCCTTTCTATAAAAGGGATTCTCGTCAGTCTCTGCTTGGGGCTACTTCAATAGCACACAAACCATAGCGATAGAACTTGGAACTACATTATTGTGCCAAGTTTCAAAGAGCTAGCACAAACCGTGTTTGATTTAGAGTTCCAACTACATGTATCCATATAGGAGAAAACAGAGTGAAACCTAAACATGAAAACGGTTACTGCAAAGGAACGGGTTAACCTAGAAGAACGAAATTTAGTGAGCCAAGTGGGATTCATGTACTGATCACTACCTGCAAGTATCATCAAGATTGGGTGAAAAAATGTTTGCTGAGATTTCAGGAAACTCGCAGTTTTTTGGAAGCATGGCAACCCCTTTCAATGAAAGGGATTCTCGTCAGTCTCTGCTTGGGGCTACTTCAATAGCACACAAACCATAGCGATAGAACTTGAAACTATATTGTTGTGCCAAGTTTCAAAGAGCTAGCACAAACCGTGTTTGATTTAGAGTTCCAACTACATGTATCCATATAGGAGAAAACAGAGTGAAACTTAAACATGAAAACGGTTACTGCAAAGGAACGTTTTAACCTAGAAGAACGAAATTTGGTGAGCCAAGTGGGACTGGTGTACTGATCATAAAATGGAAGTATCATCAAGATTGGGTGAAAAAATGTTTGCTGAGATTTCAGGAAATTCGCAGTTTTTTGGAAGCCTGGCAATCCCTTTCTATGAAAGGGATTCTCGTCAGTCTCTGCTTGGGGCTACTTCAATAGCACACAATCCATAGCGATAGAACTTGGAAATACATTATTCTGCCAAGTTTCAAAGAGCTAGCACAAACCGTGTTTGATTTAGAGTTCCAACTACATGTATCCATATAGGAGAAAACAGAGTGAAACCTAAACATGAAAACGGTTACTGCAAAGGAACGGTATAACCTAGAAGAACGAAATTTGGTGAGCCAAGTGGGATTGGTGTACTGATCATTAAATGGAAGTATCATCAAGACTGGGTGAAAAAATGTTTGCTGAGATTTCAGGAAACTCGCAGGTTTTTGGAAGCTTAGCAACCGCTTTCAATGAAAGGGATTCTCGTCAGTCTCTGCTTGGGGCTATTTCAATAGCACACAAACCATAGCGACAGAACTTGGAACAACATTATTGTGCCAAGTTTCAAAGATCTAGCACAAACCGTGTTGGATTTAGAGTTCCAACTACATGTATCCATATAGGAGAAAACAGAGTGAAACCTAAACATGAAAAAGGTTACTGCAAAGGAACGGTTTAACCTAGAAGAACGAAATTTATTGAGCCAAGTGGGATTCATGTACTGATCACTACCTGCAAGTATCATCAAGATTGGGTGAAAAAATGTTTGCTGAGATTTCAGGAAACTCGCAGTTTTTTGGAAGCTTGGCAACCCCTTTCAATGAAAGTGATTCTCGTCAGTCTCTGCTTGGGGCTACTTCAATAGCACACAAACCATAGCGATCGAACTTGGAACTACATTATTGTGCCAAGTTTCAAAGAGCTAGCACAAACCGTGTTTGATTTAGAGTTCCAACTACATGTATCCATATAGGAGTAAACAGAGTGAAACCTAAATATGAAAACGGTTACTGCAAAGTACCGGTTAACCTAGAAGATCGAAATTTGGTGAGCCAAGTGGGATTGGTGTACTGATCATTAAATGGAAGTATCATCAAGACTGGGTCAAAAAATGTTTGCTGAGATTTCAGGAAACTCGCAGTTTTTGGAAGCCTGGCAACCCCTTTTTATAAAAGGGATTCTCGTCAGTCTCTGCTTGGGGCTACTTCAATAGCACACAAACCATAGCGATAGAAATTGGAACTACATTATTGTGCCAAGTTTCAAAGAGCTAGCACAAACCGTGTTTGATTTAGAGTTCCAACTACATGTATCCATATAGGAGAAAACAGAGTGAAACCTAAACATGAAAACGGTTACTGCAAAGGAACAGGTTAACCTAGAAGAACGAAATTTAGTGAGCCAAGTGGGATTCATGTACTGATCACTACCTGCAAGTATCATCAAGATTGGGTGAAAAAATGTTTGCTGAGATTTCAGGAAACTCGCAGTTTTTTGGAAGCATGGCAACCCCTTTCAATGAAAGGGATTCTCGTCAGTCTCTGCTTGGGGCTACTTCAACAGCACACAAACCATAGCGATAGAACTTGAAACTATATTGTTGTGCCAAGTTTCAAAGAGCTAGCACAAACCGTGTTTGATTTAGAGTTCCAACTACATGTATCCATATAGGAGAAAACAGAGTGAAACTTAAACATGAAAACGGTTACTGCAAAGGAACGTTTTAACCTAGAAGAACGAAATTTGGTGAGCCAAGTGGGACTGGTGTACTGATCATAAAATGGAAGTATCATCAAGATTGGGTGAAAAAATGTTTGCTGAGATTTCAGGAAACTCGCAGTTTTTTGGAAGCCTCCAACCCATTTCAATGAAAGGGATTCCCTTCATTCTCTGCTTGGGGCTACTTCAATAGCACACAAACCATAGCGATAGAACTTTTAACTACATTATTGTGCCAAGTTTCAAAAAGCTAGCACAAACCGTGTTTGATTTAGAGTTCCAACTACATGTATCTATATAGGAGAAAACGGAGTGAAACCTAAATATGAAAACGATTACTGCAAAGGAACTGTTTAACCTAGAAGAACGAAATTAGGTGAGCCAAGTGGGATTGGTGTACTGATCATTAAATGGAAGTATCATCAAGACTGGTTGAAAAAATGTTTGCTGAGATTTCAGGAAACTCGCAGTTTTTTGGAAGCCTGGCAATCCCTTTCTATGAAAGGGATTCTCGTCAGTCTCTGCTTGGGGCTACTTCAATAGCACACAATCCATAGCGATAGAACTTGGAAATGCATTATTCTGCCAAGTTTCAAAGAGCTAGCACAAACCGTGTTTGATTTAGAGTTCCAACTACATGTATCCATATAGGAGAAAACAGAGTGAAACCTAAACATGAAAACGGTTACTGCAAAGGAACGGTTTAACCTAGAAGAACGAAATTTGGTGAGCCAAGTGGGATTGGTGTACTGATCATTAAATGGAAGTATCATCAAGACTGGGTGAAAAAATGTTTGCTGAGATTTCAGGAAACTCGCAGTTTTTTGGAAGCTTAGCAACCGCTTTCAATGAAAGGGATTCTCGTCAGTCTCTGCTTGGGGCTATTTCAATAGCACACAAACCATAGCGACAGAACTTGGAACAACATTATTGTGCCAAGTTTCAAAGAGCTAGCACAAACCGTGTTTGATTTAGAGTTCCAACTACATGTATCCATATAGGAGAAAACAGAGTGAAACCTAAACATGAAAAAGGTTACTGCAAAGGAACGGTTTAACCTAGAAGAACGAAATTTATTGAGCCAAGTGGGATTCATGTACTGATCACTACCTGCAAGTATCATCAAGATTGGGTGAAAAAATGTTTGCTGAGATTTCAGGAAACTCGCAGTTTTTTGGAAGCTTGGCAACCCCTTTCAATGAAAGTGATTCTCGTCAGTCTCTGCTTGGGGCTACTTCAATAGCACACAAACCGTAGCGACAGAACTTGGAACTACATTTTTGTGCCAAGTTTCAAAGAGCTAGCACAAACTGTGTTTGATTTAGATTTCCAACTACATGTATAAATATTGGAGAAAACAGAGTGAAACCTAAACATGAAAACGGTTACTGCAAAGGAACGGTTTAACCTAGAAGAACGAAATTTGGTGAGCCAAGTGGGATTGGTGTACTGATCATTAAATGGAAGTATCATCAAGACTGGGTGAAAAAATGTTTGCTGAGATTTCAGGAAACTCGTAGTTTTTTGGAAGCCTGGCAACCCCTTTCTATGAAATGGATTCTCTTTAGTCTCTGCTTGGGGATACTTCAATAGCACACAAACCATAGCGATAGAACTTGGAACTACATTATTGTGCCAAGTTTCAAAGAGCTAGCACAAACCGTGTTTGATTTAGAGTTCCAACTACATGTATCCATATAGGAGAAAAATGAGTGAAACCTAAACATGAAAAAGGTTACTGCAAAGGAACGGTTTAACCTAGAAGAACGAAATTTATTGAGCCAAGTGGGATTCATGTACTGATCACTACCTGCAAGTATCATCAAGATTGGGTGAAAAAATGTTTGCTGAGATTTCAGGAAACTCGCAGTTTTTTGGAAGCTTGGCAACCCCTTTCAATGAAAGGGATTCTCGTCAGTCTCTTCTTGGGGCTACTTCAATAGCACACAAACCATAGCGACAGAACTCGGAACTACATTATTGTGCCAAGTTTCAAAGAGCTAGCACAAACCGTGTTTGATTTAGAGTTCCAACTACATGTATCCATATAGGAGAAAACAGAGTGAAACCTAAACATGAAAACGGTTACTGCAAAGGAACGGTTAAACCTGGAAGAACGAAATTTGGTGAGCCAAGTGGGATTGGTGTACTAATCATTAAATGGAAGTATCATCATGATTTTGTGAAAAAATGTTTGCTGAGATTTCAGGAAACTCGTAGTTTTTTGGAAGCTTGGCATCCCCTTTCAATGAAAGGGATTCTCGTCAGTCTCTGCTTGGGGCTACTTCAATAGCACACAAACCATAGCGACAGAACTTGGAACTACATTATTGTGCCAAGTTTCAAAGAGCTAGCACAAACCATGTTTGATTTAGAGTTCCAACTACATGTATCCATATAGGAGAAAACAGAGTGAAACCTAAATATGAAAACGATTTCTGCAAAGGAACGGTATAACCTAGAAGAACGAAATTTGGTGAGCCAAGTGGGATTGGTGTACTGATCATTAAATGGAAGTATCATCAAGATTGCGTGAAAAAATGTTTGCTGAGATTTCAGGAAACTCGTAGTTTTTTGGAAGCTTGACAACCCCTTTCAATGAACGGGTTCTTGTCAGTCTCTGCTTGGGGCTACTTCAATAGCACACAAACCTTAGCGATAGAACTTGGAACTACATTATTGTGCCAAGTTTCAAAGAGCTAGCAAAAACCGTGTTTGATTTAGAGTTCCAACTACATGTATCCATATAGGAGTAAACAGAGTGAAACCTAAATATGAAAACGGTTACTGCAAAGTACCGGTTTAACCTAGAAGAACGAAATTTGGTGAGCCAAGTGGGATTGGTGTACTGATCATTAAATGGAAGTATCATGAAGACTGGGTGAAAAAATGTTTGCTGAGATTTCAGGAAACTCGCAGTTTTTGGAAGCCTGGCAACCCCTTTCTATAAAAGGGATTCTCGTCAGTCTCTGCTTGGGGCTACTTCAATAGCACACAAACCATAGCGATAGAACTTGGAACTACATTATTGTGCCCAGTTTCAAAGAGCTAGCACAAACCGTGTTTGATTTAGAGTTCCAACTACATGTATCTATATAGGAGAAAACAGAGTGAATCCTAAACATGAAAACGGTTACTGCAAAGGAACGGTTTAACCTAGAAGAACGAAATTTGGTGAGCCAAGTGGGACTGGTGTACTGATCATTAAATGGAAGTATCATCAAGATTGGGTGAAAAAATGTTTGCTGAGATTTCAGGAAACTCGCAGTTTTTTGGAAGCCTCCAACCCCTTTCAATGAAAGTGATTCTCTTCAGTCTCTGCTTGGGGATACTTCAATAGCACACAAACCATAGCGATAGAACTTGGAACTACATTATTGTGCCAAGTTTCAAAGAGCTAGCACAAACCGTGTTTGATTTAGAGTTCCAACTACATGTATCCATATAGGAGAAAACAGAGTGAAACCTAAACATGAAAACGGTTACTGCAAAGGAACGGTTTAACCTAGAAAAACGAAATTTGGTGAGCCAAGTGGGATTGGTGTACTGATCATTACAAGGAAGTATCATCAAGATTGGGTGAAAAAATGTTTGCTGAGATTTCAGGAAACTCGTAGTTTTTTGGAAGCTTGGCAAACCCTTTCAATGAAAGGGATTCTCGTCAGTCTCTGCTTGGGGCTACTTCAATAGCACACAAACCATAGCGATCGAACTTGGAACTACATTATTGTGCAAAGTTTCAAAGAGCTAGCACAACCCGTGTTTGATTTAGAGTTCCAATTACATGTATCCATATAGGAGAATACAGAGTGAAACCTAAACATGAAAACGGTTATTGCAAAGGAACGGTTAGACCTAGAAGAACGAAATTTGGTGAGCCAAGTGGTATCGGTTTACTGATGACTACCTGCAAGTATTATCAAGATTGGGTGAAAAAATGTTTGCTGAGATTTCAGGAAACTCGTAGTTTTTTGGAAGCCTGGCAACCCCTATCTATGAAAGGGTTTCTCGTCAGTCTCTGCTTGGGGCTACTTCAATAGCACACAAACCATAGCGATAGAACTTGGAACTACATTATTGTGCCAAGTTTCAAAGAGCTAGCACAAACTGTGTTTTTATTTAGATTTCCAACTACATGTATCCATATAGGAGAAAAGAGAGTGAAACCTAAACATGAAAACGGTTACTGCAAAGGAACGGTTTAACCTAGAAGAACGAAATTTGGTGAGCCAAGTGGGATTAGTGTACTGATCAGTACCTGCAAGTATCATCAAGATTGGGTGAAAAAATGTTTCCAGAGATTTCAGGAAACTTGTAGTTTTTTGGAAGCTTGGCAACCCCTTTCAATGAAAGGGATTCTCGTCAGTCTCTGCTTGGGGCTACTTCAATAGCACACAAACCATAGCGACAGAACTTGGAACAACATTATTGTGCCAAGTTTCAAAGAGCTAGCACAAACCGTGTTTGATTTAGAGTTCCAACTACATGTATCCATATAGGAGTAAACAGAGTGAAACCTAAATATGAAAACGGTTACTGCAAAGTACCGGTTAACCTAGAAGAACGGAATTTGGTGAGCCAAGTGGGATTGGTGTACTGATCATTAAATGGAAGTATCATCAAGACTGGGTGAAAAAATGTTTGCTGAGATTTCAGGAAACTCGCAGTTTTTGGAAGCCTGGCAACCCCTTTCTATAAAAAGGATTCTCGTCAGTCTCTGCTTGGGGCTACTTCAATAGCACACAAACCATAGCGATAGAACTTGGAACTACATTATTGTGCCAAGTTTCAAAGAGCTAGCACAAACCGTGTTTGATTTAGAGTTCCAACTACATGTATCCATATAGGAGAAAACAGAGTGAAACCTAAACATGAAAACGGTTACTGCAAAGGAACGGGTTAACCTAGAAGAACGAAATTTAGTGAGCCAAGTGGGATTCATGTACTGATCACTACCTGCAAGTATCATCAAGATTGGGTGAAAAAATGTTTGCTGAGATTTCAGGAAACTCGCAGTTTTTTGGAAGCATGGCAACCCCTTTCAATGAAAGGGATTCTCGTCAGTCTCTGCTTGGGGCTACTTCAATAGCACACAAACCATAGCGATAGAACTTGAAACTATATTGTTGTGCCAAGTTTCAAAGAGCTAGCACAAACCGTGTTTGATTTAGAGTTCCAACTACATGTATCCATATAGGAGAAAACAGAGTGAAACTTAAACATGAAAACGGTTACTGCAAAGGAACGTTTTAACCTAGAAGAACGAAATTTGGTGAGCCAAGTGGGACTGGTGTACTGATCATAAAATGGAAGTATCATCAAGATTGGGTGAAAAAATGTTTGCTGAGATTTCAGGAAATTCGCAGTTTTTTGGAAGCCTGGCAATCCCTTTCTATGAAAGGGATTCTCGTCAGTCTCTGCTTGGGGCTACTTCAATAGCACACAATCCATAGCGATAGAACTTGGAAATACATTATTCTGCCAAGTTTCAAAGAGCTAGCACAAACCGTGTTTGATTTAGAGTTCCAACTACATGTATCCATATAGGAGAAAACAGAGTGAAACCTAAACATGAAAACGGTTACTGCAAAGGAACGGTATAACCTAGAAGAACGAAATTTGGTGAGCCAAGTGGGATTGGTGTACTGATCATTAAATGGAAGTATCATCAAGACTGGGTGAAAAAATGTTTGCTGAGATTTCAGGAAACTCGCAGGTTTTTGGAAGCTTAGCAACCGCTTTCAATGAAAGGGATTCTCGTCAGTCTCTGCTTGGGGCTATTTCAATAGCACACAAACCATAGCGACAGAACTTGGAACAACATTATTGTGCCAAGTTTCAAAGATCTAGCACAAACCGTGTTGGATTTAGAGTTCCAACTACATGTATCCATATAGGAGAAAACAGAGTGAAACCTAAACATGAAAAAGGTTACTGCAAAGGAACGGTTTAACCTAGAAGAACGAAATTTATTGAGCCAAGTGGGATTCATGTACTGATCACTACCTGCAAGTATCATCAAGATTGGGTGAAAAAATGTTTGCTGAGATTTCAGGAAACTCGCAGTTTTTTGGAAGCTTGGCAACCCCTTTCAATGAAAGTGATTCTCGTCAGTCTCTGCTTGGGGCTACTTCAATAGCACACAAACCATAGCGATCGAACTTGGAACTACATTATTGTGCCAAGTTTCAAAGAGCTAGCACAAACCGTGTTTGATTTAGAGTTCCAACTACATGTATCCATATAGGAGTAAACAGAGTGAAACCTAAATATGAAAACGGTTACTGCAAAGTACCGGTTAACCTAGAAGATCGAAATTTGGTGAGCCAAGTGGGATTGGTGTACTGATCATTAAATGGAAGTATCATCAAGACTGGGTCAAAAAATGTTTGCTGAGATTTCAGGAAACTCGCAGTTTTTGGAAGCCTGGCAACCCCTTTCTATAAAAGGGATTCTCGTCAGTCTCTGCTTGGGGCTACTTCAATAGCACACAAACCATAGCGATAGAAATTGGAACTACATTATTGTGCCAAGTTTCAAAGAGCTAGCACAAACCGTGTTTGATTTAGAGTTCCAACTACATGTATCCATATAGGAGAAAACAGAGTGAAACCTAAACATGAAAACGGTTACTGCAAAGGAACGGGTTAACCTAGAAGAACGAAATTTAGTGAGCCAAGTGGGATTCATGTACTGATCACTACCTGCAAGTATCATCAAGATTGGGTGAAAAAATGTTTGCTGAGATTTCAGGAAACTCGCAGTTTTTTGGAAGCATGGCAACCCCTTTCAATGAAAGGGATTCTCGTCAGTCTCTGCTTGGGGCTACTTCAACAGCACACAAACCATAGCGATAGAACTTGAAACTATATTGTTGTGCCAAGTTTCAAAGAGCTAGCACAAACCGTGTTTGATTTAGAGTTCCAACTACATGTATCCATATAGGAGAAAACAGAGTGAAACTTAAACATGAAAACGGTTACTGCAAAGGAACGTTTTAACCTAGAAGAACGAAATTTGGTGAGCCAAGTGGGACTGGTGTACTGATCATAAAATGGAAGTATCATCAAGATTGGGTGAAAAAATGTTTGCTGAGATTTCAGGAAACTCGCAGTTTTTTGGAAGCCTCCAACCCATTTCAATGAAAGTGATTCCCTTCATTCTCTGCTTGGGGCTACTTCAATAGCACACAAACCATAGCGATAGAACTTTTAACTACATTATTGTGCCAAGTTTCAAAGAGCTAGCACAAACCGTGTTTGATTTAGAGTTCCAACTACATGTATCTATATAGGAGAAAACGGAGTGAAACCTAAATATGAAAACGATTACTGCAAAGGAACTGTTTAACCTAGAAGAACGAAATTAGGTGAGCCAAGTGGGATTGGTGTACTGATCATTAAATGGAAGTATCATCAAGACTGGTTGAAAAAATGTTTGCTGAGATTTCAGGAAACTCGCAGTTTTTTGGAAGCCTGGCAATCCCTTTCTATGAAAGGGATTCTCGTCAGTCTCTGCTTGGGGCTACTTCAATAGCACACAATCCATAGCGATAGAACTTGGAAATGCATTATTCTGCCAAGTTTCAAAGAGCTAGCACAAACCGTGTTTGATTTAGAGTTCCAACTACATGTATCCATATAGGAGAAAACAGAGTGAAACCTAAACATGAAAACGGTTACTGCAAAGGAACGGTTTAACCTAGAAGAACGAAATTTGGTGAGCCAAGTGGGATTGGTGTACTGATAATTAAATGGAAGTATCATCAAGACTGTGTGAAAAAATGTTTGCTGAGATTTCAGGAAACTCGCAGTGTTTTGGAAGCTTAGCAACCGCTTTCAATGAAAGGGATTCTCGTCAGTCTCTGCTTGGGGCTATTTCAATAGCACACAAACCATAGCGACAGAACTTGGAACAACATTATTGTGCCAAGTTTCAAAGAGCTAGCACAAACCGTGTTTGATTTAGAGTTCCAACTACATGTATCCATATAGGAGAAAACAGAGTGAAACCTAAACATGAAAAAGGTTACTGCAAAGGAACGGTTTAACCTAGAAGAACGAAATTTATTGAGCCAAGTGGGATTCATGTACTGATCACTACCTGCAAGTATCATCAAGATTGGGTGAAAAAATGTTTGCTGAGATTTCAGGAAACTCGTAGTTTTCTGGAAGCTTGGCAACCCCTTTCAATGAAAGGGATTCTCGTCAGTCTCTGCTTGGGGCTACTTCAATAGCACACAAACCATAGCGATAGAACTTGGAACTACATTATTGTGCCAAGTTTCAAAGAGCTAGCACAAACCGTGTTTGATTTAGAGTTCCAACTACATGTATCCATATAGGAGTAAACAGAGTGAAACCTAAATATGAAAACGGTTACTGCAAAGTACCGGTTAACCTAGAAGAACGAAATTTGGTGAGCCACGTGGGATTGGTGTACTGATCATTAAATGGAAGTATCATCAAGACTGGGTGAAAAAATGTTTGCTGAGATTTCAGGAAACTCGCAGTTTTTGGAAGCCTGGCAACCCCTTTCTATAAAAGGGATTCTCGTCAGTCTCTGCTTGGGGCTACTTCAATAGCACACAAACCATAGCGATAGAACTTGGAACTACATTTTGTGCCACGTTTCAAAGAGCTAGCACAAACCGTGTTTGATTTAGAGTTCCAACTACATGTATCCATATAGGAGAAAACAGAGTGAAACCTAAACATGAAAACGGTTACTGCAAAGGAAGGTTTAACCTAGAAGAACGACATTTTTTGAGCCAAGTGGGATTCGTGTACTGATCACTACCTGCAAGTATCATCAAGATTGGGTGAAAAAATGTTTGCTGAGATTTCAGGAAACTCGCAGTTTTTTGGAAGCTTGGCAACCCCTTTCAATGAAAGGGATTCTCGTCAGTCTCTGCTTGGGGCTACTTCAATAGCACACAAACCATAGCGATAGAACTTGGAACTACATTATTGTGCCAAGTTTCAAAGAGCTAGCACAAACCGTGTTTGATTTAGAGTTCCAACTACATGTATCCATATAGGAGAAAACAGAGTGAAACCTAAACATGAAAACGGTTACTGCAAAGGAACGGTTTAACCTAGAAGAACGAAATTTGGTGAGCCAAGTGGGATTCGTGTACTGATCACTACCTGCAAGTATCATCAAGACTGGGTGAAAAAATGTTTGCTGAGATTTCAGGAAACTCGCAGTTTTTTGGAAGCCTGGCAACCCCTTTCAATGAAAGGGATTCTCGTCAGTCTCTGCTTGGGGCTACTTCAATAGCACACAAACCATAGCGACAGAACTTGGAACTACATTATTGTGCCAAGTTTCAAAGAGCTAGCACAAACCGTGTTTGATTTAGAGTTCCAACTACATGTATCCATATAGGAGAAAACAGAGTGAAACCTAAACATGAAAACGGTTACTGCAAAGGAACGGTTTAACCTAGAAGAACGAAATTTAGTGAGCCAAGTGGGATTCATGTACTGATCACTACCTGCAAGTATCATCAAGATTGGGTGAAAAAATGTTTGCTGAGATTTCAGGAAACTCGCAGTTTTTTGGAAGCATGGCAACCCCTTTCAATGAAAGGGATTCTCGTCAGTCTCTGCTTGGGGCTACTTCAGTAGCACACAAACCATAGCGATAGAACTTGAAACTATATTATTGTGCCAAGTTTCAAAGAGCTAGCTCAAACCGTGTTTGATTTAGAGTTCCAACTACATGTATCCATATAGGAGAAAACAGAGTGAAACCTAAACATGAAAACGGTTACTGCAAAGGAACGTTTTAACCTAGAAGAACGAAATTTGGTGAGCCAAGTGGGACTGGTGTACTGATCAGTAAATGGAAGTATCATCAAGATTGGGTGAAAAAATGTTTGCTGAGATTTCAGGAAACTCGCAGTTTTTTGGAAGCCTCCAAACCCTTTCAATGAAAGTGATTCCCTTCAGTCTCTGCTTGGGGCTACTTCAATAGCACACAAACCATAGCGATAGAACTCGGAACTACATTATTGTGCCAATTTTCAAAGAGCTAGCACAAACCGTGTTTGATTTAGAGTTCCAACTACATGTATCCATACAGGAGAAAACAGAGTGAAACCTAAACATGAAAACGGTTACTGCAAAGGAACGGTTTAACCTAGAAGAACGAAATTTGGTCAGCCAAGTGGGACTGGTGTACTGATCATTAAATGGAAGTATCATCAAGATTGGGTGAAAAAATGTTTGCTGAGATTTCAGGAAACTCGCAGTTTTTTGGAAGCCTCCAACCCCTTTCAATGAAAGTGATTCTCTTCAGTCTCTGCTTGGGGCTACTTCAATAGCACACAAACCATAGCGACTAGAACTTGGAACTACATTATTGTGCCCAGTTTCAAAGAGCTAGCACAAACCGTGTTTGATTTAGAGTTCCAACTACATGTATCCATATAGGAGAAAACAGAGTGAAACCTAAACATGAAAACGGTTACTGCAAAGGAACGGTTTAACCTAGAAGAACGAAATTTCTTGAGCCTAGTGGGATTGGTGTACTGATCATTACAAGGAAGTATCATCAAGATTGGGTGAAAAAATGTTTGCTGAGATTTCAGGAAACTGGTAGTTTTTTGGAAGCTTGGCAACCGCTTTCAATGAAAGGGATTCTCGTCAGTCTCTGCTTGGGGCTGTTTCAATAGCACACAAACCATAGTGACAGAACTTGGAACAACATTATTGTGCCAAGTTTCAAAGAGCTAGCACAAACCGTGTTTGATTTAGAGTTCCAACTACATGTATCCATATAGGAGAAAACAGAGTGAAACCTAAACATGAAAAAGGTTACTGCAAAGGAACGGTTTAACCTAGAAGAACGAAATTTAGTGAGCCAAGTGGGATTCATGTACTGATCACTACCTGCAAGTATCATCAAGATTGGGTGAAAAAATGTTTGCTGAGATTTCAGGAAACTCGCAGTTTTTTGGAAGCTTGGCAACCCCTTTCAATGAAAGGGATTCTCGTCAGTCTCTGCTTGGGGCTACTTCAATAGCACACAAACCATAGCGATAGAACTTGGAACTACATTACTGTGCCAAGTTTCAAAGAGCTAGCACAAACCGTGTTTGATTTAGAGTTCCAACTACATGTATCCATATAGGAGTAAACAGAGTGAAACCTAAATATGAAAACGGTTACTGCAAAGTACCGGTTAACCTAGAAGAACGAAATTTGGTGAGCCAAGTGGGATTGGTGTACTGATCATTAAATGGAAGTATCATCAAGACTGGGTGAAAAAATGTTTGCTGAGATTTCAGGAAACTCGCAGTTTTTGGAAGCCTGGCAACCCCTTTCTATAAAAGGGATTCTCGTCTTTCTCTGCTTGGGGCTACGTCAATAGCACACAAATCATAGCGACAGAACTTGGAACTACATTATTGTGCCAAGTTTCAAAGAGCTAGCACAAACCGTGTTTGATTTAGAGTTCCAACTACATGTATCCATATAGGAGAAAACAGAGTGAAACCTAAACATGAAAACGGTTACTGCAAAGGAATGGTTTAACCTAGAAGAACGAAATTTGGTGAGCCAAGTGGGATTCATGTACTGATCACTACCTGCAAGTATCATCAAGACTGGATGAAAAAATGTTTGCTGAGATATCAGGAAACTCGCAGTTTTTTGGAAGCCTGGCAACCCCTTTCAATGAAAGGGATTCTCGTCAGTCTCTGCTTGGGGCTACTTCAATAGCACACAAACCATAGCGACAGAACTTGCAACTACATTATTGTGCCAAGTATCAAAGAGCTAGCACAAACCGTGTTTGATTTAGAGTTCCAACTTCATGTATCCATATAGGAGAAAACAGAGTGAAACCTAAACATGAAAACGGTTACTGCAAAGGAACGGGTTAACCTAGAAGAACGAAATTTAGTGACCCAAGTGGGATTCATGTACTGATCACTACCTGCCAGTATCATCAAGATTGGGTGAAAAAATGTTTGCTGAGATTTCAGGATACTCGCAGTTTTTTGGAAGCATGGCAACCCCTTTCAATGAAAGGGATTCTCGTCAGTCTCTGCTTGGGGCTACTTCAATAGCACACAAACCATACCGATAGAACTTGAAACTATATTATTGTGCCAAGTTTCAAAGAGCTAGCACAAACCATGTTTGATTTAGAGTTCCAACTACATGTATCCATATAGGAGAAAACAGAGTGAATCCTAAACATGAAAACGGTTACTGCAAAGGAACGTTTTAACCTAGAAGAACGAAATTTGGTGAGCCAAGTGGGACTGGTGTACTGATCATTAAATGGAAGTATCATCAAGATTGGGTGAAAAAATGTTTGCTGAGATTTCAGGAAACTCGCAGTTTTTTGGAAGCCTCCAACCCCTTTCAATGAAAGTGATTCTCTTCAGTCTCTGCTTGGGGCTACTTCAATAGCACACAAACCATAGCGATAGAACTTGGAACTACATTATTGTGCCCAGTTTCAAAGAGCTAGCACAAACCGTGTTTGATTTAGAGTTCCAACTACATGTATCCATATAGGAGAAAACAGAGTGAAACCTAAACATGAAAACGGTTACTGCAAAGGAAAGATTTAACCTAGAAGAACGAAATTTGGTGAGCCTAGTGGGATTGGTGTACTGATCATTAAAAGGAAGTATCATCAAGATTGGGTGAAAAAATGTTTGCTGAGATTTCAGGAAACTCGCAGTTTTTTGGAAGCCTCCAACCCCTTTCAATGAAAGTGATTCCCTTCAGTCTCTGCTTGGGGCTACTTCAATATCACACAAACCATAGCGATAGAACTCGGAACTACATTATTGTGCAAAGTTTCAAAGAGCTAGCACAACCCGTGTTTGATTTAGAGTTCCAATTACATGTATCCATATAGGAGAAAACAGAGTGAAACCTAAACATGAAAACGGTTATTGCAAAGGAACGGTTAGACCTAGAAGAACGAAATTTGGTGAGCCAAGAGGTATTGGTTTACTGATGACTACCTGCAAGTATTATCAAGATTGGGTGAAAAATGTTTGCTGAGATTTCAGGAAACTCGTAGTTTTTTGGAAGCCTGGCAACCCCTATCTATGAAAGGGATTCTCGTCAGTCTCTGTTTGGGGCTACCTCAATAGCACACAAACCATAGCGATAGAACTTGGAACTACATTATTGTGCCAAGTTTCAAAGAGCTAGCACAAACTGTGTTTGATTTTGATTTCCAACTACATGTATCCATATAGGAGAAAACAGAGTGAAACCTAAACATGAAAACGGTTACTGCAAAGGAACGGTTTAACCTAGAAGAACGAAAGTTGGTCAGCCAAGTGGGATTCGTGTACTGATCACTACCTGCAAGTATCATCAAGATTGGGTGAAAAAATGTTTGCTGAGATTTCATGAAACTCGTAGTTTTTTGGAAGCTTGACAACCCCTTTCAATGAAAGGGATTCTCGTAAGTCTCTAGTTGGGGCTACTTCAATAGCACACAAAACATAGCGATAGAACTTGAAACTACATTATTGTGCCAAGTTTCAAAGAGCTAGCACAAACCGTGTTTGATTGAGAGTTCCAACTACGTGTATCCATATAGGAGAAAACATAGTGAAACCTAAATATGAAAACGATTTCTGCAAAGGAACGGTTTAACCTAGAAGAACGAAATTTGGTGAGCCAAGTGGGATTGGTGTACTGATCATTAAATGGAAGTATCATCAAGACTGGGTGAAAAAATGTTTGCTGAGATTTCAGGAAACTCGCAGTTTTTTGGAAGCCTGGCAACCCCTTTCTATGAAATGGATTCTCGTTAGTCTCTGCTTGGGGATACTTCAATAGCACACAAACCATAGCGATAGAACTTGGAACTACATTATTGTGCCAAGTTTCAAAGAGCTAGCACAAACCGTGTTTGATTTAGAGTTCCAACTACATGTATCTATATAGGAGAAAACAGAGTGAAACCTAAACATGAAAACGGTTACTGCAAAGGAACGGTTTAACCTAGAAGAACGAAATTTGGTGAGCCAAGTGGGATTCGTGTACTGATCACTACCTGCAAGTATCATCAAGATTGGGTGAAAAAATGTTTGCTGAGATTTCAGGAAACTCGTAGTTTTTTGGAAGCTTGGCAACCCCTTTCAATGAAAGGGATTCTCGTCAGTCTCTGCTTGGGGCTACTTCAATAGCACACAAACCATAGTGACAGAACGTGGAACAAAATTATTGTGCCAAGTTTCAAAGAGCTAGCACAAACCGTGCTTGATTTAGAGTTCCAACTACATGTATCCATATAGGAGAAAAGAGAGTGAAACATAAACATGAAAACGGTTACTGCAAAGGAACGGTTTAACCTGGAAGAACGAAATTTGGTGAGCCAAGTGGGATTGGTGTACTGATCATTAAATGGAAGTATCATCATGATTTTGTGAAAAAATGTTTGCTGAGATTTCAGGAAACTTGTAGTTTTTTGGAAGCATGGCAACCCCTTTCAATGAAAGGGATTCTCGTCAGTCTCTGCTTGGGGCTACTTCATTAGCACACAAACCATAGCGACAGAACTTGGAACAACATTATTGTGCCAAGTTTCAAAGAGCTAGCACAAACCGTGTTTGATTTAGAGTTCCAACTACATGTATCCATATAGGAGAAAACAGAGTGAAACCTAAACATGAAAAAGGTTACTGCAAAGGAACGGTTTAACCTAGAAGAACGAAATTTATTGAGCCAAGTGGGATTCATGTACTGATCACTACCTGCAAGTATCATCAAGATTGGGTGAAAAAATGTTTCCTGAGATTTCAGGAAACTCGTAGTTTTTTGGAAGCTTGGCAACCCCTTTCAATCATAGGGATTCTCGTCAGTCTCTGCTTGGGGCTACTTCAATAGCACACAAACCATAGCGATAGAACTTGGAACTACATTATTGTGCCAAGTTTCAAAGAGCTAGCACAAACCGTGTTTGATTTAGAGTTCCAACTACATGTGTCCATATAGGAGAAAACAGAGTGAAACCTAAACATGAAAACGGTTACTGCAAAGGAACGGTTAAACCTGGAAGAACAAAATTTGGTGAGCCAAGTGGGATTGGTGTACTGATCATTAAATGGAAGTATCATCATGATTTTGTGAAAAAATGTTTGCTGAGATTTCAGGAAACTCGTAGTTTTTTGGAAGCTTGGCATCCCCTTTCAATGAAAGGGATTCTCGTCAGTCTCTGCTTGGGGCTACTTCAATAGCACACAAACCATAGCGACAGAACTTGGAACTACATTATTGTGCCAAGTTTCAAAGAGCTAGCACAAACCGTGTTTGATTTAGAGTTCCAACTACATGTATCCATATAGGAGAAAACAGAGTGAAACCTAAATATGAAAACGATTTCTGCAAAGGAACGGTTTAACCTAGAAGAACGAAATTTGGTGAGCCAAGTGGGATTGGTGTAGTGATCATTAAATGGAAGTATCATCAAGATTGCATGAAAAAAATGTTTGCTGAGATTTCAGGAAACTCGCATTTTTTTGGAAGCCTGGCAACCCATTTTTATGTAAGGGATTCTCGTAAGTCTCTGCTTGGGGCTACTTCAATAGCACACAAAGCATAGCGATAGAACTTGGAACTACATTATTGTGCCAAGTTTCAAAGAGCTAGCACAAACCGTGTTTGATTTAGAGTTCCAACTACATGTATCCATACAGGAGAAAACAGAGTGAAACCTAAACATGAAAACGGTTACTGCAAAGGAAGGTTTAACCTACAAGAACGAAATTTGGTGAGCCAAGTGGGATTCGTGTACTGATCACTACCTGCAAGTATCATCAAGATTGGGTGAAAAAATGTTTGCTGAGATTTCAGGAAACTGGCAGTTTTTTGGAAGCATGGCAACCCCTTTCAATGAAAGAGATTCTCGTCAGTCTCTGCTTGGGGCTACTTCAATAGCACACAAACCGTAGCGACAGAACTTGGAACTACATTTTTGTGCCAAGTTTCAAAGAGCTAGCACAAACTGTGTTTGATTTAGATTTCCAACTACATGTATAAATATTGGAGAAAACAGAGTGAAACCTAAACATGAAAACGGTTACTGCAAAGGAACGGTTTAACCTAGAAGAACGAAATTTGGTGAGCCAAGTGGGATTGGTGTACTGATCATTAAATGGAAGTATCATCAAGACTGGGTGAAAAAATGTTTGCTGAGATTTCAGGAAACTCGTAGTTTTTTGGAAGCCTGGCAACCCCTTTCTATGAAATGGATTCTCGTTAGTCTCTGCTTGGGGATACTTCAATAGCACACAAACCATAGCGATAGAACTTGGAACTACATTATTGTGCCAAGTTTCAAAGAGCTAGCACAAACCGTGTTTGTTTTAGAGTTCCAACTACATGTATCCATATAGGAGAAAAATGAGTGAAACCTAAACATGAAAAAGGTTACTGCAAAGGAACGGTTTAACCTAGAAGAACGAAATTTATTGAGCCAAGTGGGATTCATGTACTGATCACTACCTGCAAGTATCATCAAGATTGGGTGAAAAAATGTTTGCTGAGATTTCAGGAAACTCGCAGTTTTTTGGAAGCTTGGCAACCCCTTTCAATGAAAGGGATTCTCGTCAGTCTCTTCTTGGGGCTACTTCAATAGCACACAAACCATAGCGACAGAACTCGGAACTACATTATTGTGCCAAGTTTCAAAGAGCTAGCACAAACCGTGTTTGATTTAGAGTTCCAACTACATGTATCCATATAGGAGAAAACAGAGTGAAACCTAAACATGAAAACGGTTACTGCAAAGGAACGGTTAAACCTGGAAGAACGAAATTTGGTGAGCCAAGTGGGATTGGTGTACTAATCATAAAATGGAAGTATCATCATGATTTTGTGAAAAAATGTTTGCTGAGATTTCAGGAAACTCGTAGTTTTTTGGAAGCTTGGCATCCCCTTTCAATGAAAGGGATTCTCGTCAGTCTCTGCTTGGGGCTACTTCAATAGCACACAAACCATAGCGACAGAACTTGGAACTACATTATTGTGCCAAGTTTCAAAGAGCTAGCACAAACCATGTTTGATTTAGAGTTCCAACTACATGTATCCATATAGGAGAAAACAGAGTGAAACCTAAATATGAAAACGATTTCTGCAAAGGAACGGTATAACCTAGAAGAACGAAATTTGGTGAGCCAAGTGGGATTGGTGTACTGATCATTAAATGGAAGTATCATCAAGATTGCGTGAAAAAATGTTTGCTGAGATTTCAGGAAACTCGTAGTTTTTTGGAAGCTTGACAACCCCTTTCAATGAACGGGTTCTTGTCAGTCTCTGCTTGGGGCTACTTCAATAGCACACAAACCTTAGCGATAGAACTTGGAACTACATTATTGTGCCAAGTTTCAAAGAGCTAGCAAAAACCGTGTTTGATTTAGAGTTCCAACTACATGTATCCATATAGGAGTAAACAGAGTGAAACCTAAATATGAAAACGGTTACTGCAAAGTACCGGTTTAACCTAGAAGAACGAAATTTGGTGAGACAAGTGGGATTGGTGTACTGATCATTAAATGGAAGTATCATGAAGACTGGGTGAAAAAATGTTTGCTGAGATTTCAGGAAACTCGCAGTTTTTGGAAGCCTGGCAACCCCTTTCTATAAAAGGGATTCTCGTCAGTCTCTGCTTGGGGCTACTTCAATAGCACACAAACCATAGCGATAGAACTTGGAACTACATTATTGTGCCCAGTTTCAAAGAGCTAGCACAAACCGTGTTTGATTTAGAGTTCCAACTACATGTATCTATATAGGAGAAAACAGAGTGAATCCTAAACATGAAAACGGTTACTGCAAAGGAACGGTTTAACCTAGAAGAACGAAATTTGGTGAGCCAAGTGGGACTGGTGTACTGATCATTAAATGGAAGTATCATCAAGATTGGGTGAAAAAATGTTTGCTGAGATTTCAGGAAACTCGCAGTTTTTTGGAAGCCTCCAACCCCTTTCAATGAAAGTGATTCTCTTCAGTCTCTGCTTGGGGATACTTCAATAGCACACAAACCATAGCGATAGAACTTGGAACTACATTATTGTGCCAAGTTTCAAAGAGCTAGCACAAACCGTGTTTGATTTAGAGTTCCAACTACATGTATCCATATAGGAGAAAACAGAGTGAAACCTAAACATGAAAACGGTTACTGCAAAGGAACGGTTTAACCTAGAAAAACGAAATTTGGTGAGCCAAGTGGGATTGGTGTACTGATCATTACAAGGAAGTATCATCAAGATTGGGTGAAAAAATGTTTGCTGAGATTTCAGGAAACTCGCAGTTTTTGGAAGCCTGGCAACCCCTTTCTATAAAAGGGATTCTCGTCAGTCTCTGCTTGGGGCTACTTCAATAGCACACAAACCATAGCGATAGAACTTGGAACTACATTATTGTGCCCAGTTTCAAAGAGCTAGCACAAACCGTGTTTGATTTAGAGTTCCAACTACATGTATCTATATAGGAGAAAACAGAGTGAATCCTAAACATGAAAACGGTTACTGCAAAGGAACGGTTTAACCTAGAAGAACGAAATTTGGTGAGCCAAGTGGGACTGGTGTACTGATCATTAAATGGAAGTATCATCAAGATTGGGTGAAAAAATGTTTGCTGAGATTTCAGGAAACTCGCAGTTTTTTGGAAGCCTCCAACCCCTTTCAATGAAAGTGATTCTCTTCAGTCTCTGCTTGGGGATACTTCAATAGCACACAAACCATAGCGATAGAACTTGGAACTACATTATTGTGCCAAGTTTCAAAGAGCTAGCACAAACCGTGTTTGATTTAGAGTTCCAACTACATGTATCCATATAGGAGAAAACAGAGTGAAACCTAAACATGAAAACGGTTACTGCAAAGGAACGGTTTAACCTAGAAAAACGAAATTTGGTGAGCCAAGTGGGATTGGTGTACTGATCATTACAAGGAAGTATCATCAAGATTGGGTGAAAAAATGTTTGCTGAGATTTCAGGAAACTCGTAGTTTTTTGGAAGCTTGGCAAACCCTTTCAATGAAAGGGATTCTCGTCAGTCTCTGCTTGGGGCTACTTCAATAGCACACAAACCATAGCGATCGAACTTGGAACTACATTATTGTGCAAAGTTTCAAAGAGCTAGCACAACCCGTGTTTGATTTAGAGTTCCAATTACATGTATCCATATAGGAGAATACAGAGTGAAACCTAAACATGAAAACGGTTATTGCAAAGGAACGGTTAGACCTAGAAGAACGAAATTTGGTGAGCCAAGTGGTATCGGTTTACTGATGACTACCTGCAAGTATTATCAAGATTGGGTGAAAAAATGTTTGCTGAGATTTCAGGAAACTCGTAGTTTTTTGGAAGCCTGGCAACCCCTATCTATGAAAGGGTTTCTCGTCAGTCTCTGCTTGGGGCTACTTCAATAGCACACAAACCATAGCGATAGAACTTGGAACTACATTATTGTGCCAAGTTTCAAAGAGCTAGCACAAACTGTGTTTTTATTTAGATTTCCAACTACATGTATCCATATAGGAGAAAAGAGAGTGAAACCTAAACATGAAAACGGTTACTGCAAAGGAACGGTTTAACCTAGAAGAACGAAATTTGGTGAGCCAAGTGGGATTAGTGTACTGATCAGTACCTGCAAGTATCATCAAGATTGGGTGAAAAAATGTTTCCAGAGATTTCAGGAAACTTGTAGTTTTTTGGAAGCTTGGCAACCCCTTTCAATGAAAGGGATTCTCGTCAGTCTCTGCTTGGGGCTACTTCAATAGCACACAAACCATAGCGACAGAACTTGGAACAACATTATTGTGCCAAGTTTCAAAGAGCTAGCACAAACCGTGTTTGATTTAGAGTTCCAACTACATGTATCCATATAGGAGAAAATTGAGTGAAACCTAAACATGAAAAAGCTTACTGCAAAGGAACGGTTTAACCTAGAAGAACGAAATTTATTGAGCCAAGTGGGATTCATGTACTGATCACTACCTGCAAGTATCATCAAGATTGGGTGAAAAAATGTTTGCTGAGATTTCAGGAAACTCGCAGTTTTTTGGAAGCTTGGCAACCCCTTTCAATGAAAGGGATTCTCGTCAGTCTCTGCTTGGGGCTACTTCAATAGCACACAAACCATAGCGACAGAACTTGGAACTACATTATTGTGCCAAGTTTCAAAGAGCTAGCACAAACCGTGTTTGATTTAGAGTTCCAACTACATGTATCCATATAGGAGAAAACAGAGTGAAACCTAAACATGAAAACGGTTACTGCAAAGGAACGGTTTAACCTAGAAGAACGAAATTTGGTGAGCCAAGCGGGAATCGTGTACTGATCACTACCTGCAAGTATCATCAAGATTGGGTGAAAAAATGTTTGCTGAGATTTCAGGAAACTCGTAGTTTTTTGGAAGCTTGGCAACCCTTTTCAATGAAAGGGATTCTCGTCAGTCTCTGCTTGGGGCTACATCAATAGCACACAAACCATAGCGACAGAACTTGGAACAACATTATTGTGCCAAGTTTCAAAGAGCTAGCACAAACCGTGTTTGATTTAGAGTTCCAACTACATGTATCCATATATAGAGAAATATGAGTGAAACCTAAACATGAAAAAGGTTACTGCAAAGGAACGGTTTAACCTAGAAGAACGAAATTTATTGAGCCAAGTGGGATTCATGTACTGATCACTACCTGCAAGTATCATCAAGATTGGGTGAAAAAATGTTTGCTGAGATTTCAGGAAACTCGCAGTTTTTTGGAAGCTTGGCAACCCCTTTCAATGAAAGGGATTCTCGTCAGTCTCTTCTTGGGGCTACTTCAATAGCACACAAACCATAGCGACAGAACTTGGAACTACATTATTGTGCCAAGTTTCAAAGAGCTAGCACAAACCGTGTTTGATTTAGAGTTCCAACTACATGTATCCATATAGGAGAAAACAGAGTGAAACCTAAACATGAAAACGGTTACTGCAAAGGAACGGTTAAACCTGGAAGAATGAAATTTGGTGTGCCAAGTGGGATTGGTGTACTGATCATAAAATGGAAGTATCATCATGATTTTGTGAAAAAATGTTTGCTGAGATTTCAGGAAACTCGTAGTTTTTTGGAAGCTTGGCATCCCCTTTCAATGAAAGGGATTCTCGTCAGTCTCTGCTTGGGGCTACTTCAATAGCACACAAACCATAGCGACAGAACTTGGAACTACATTATTGTGCCAAGTTTCAAAGAGCTAGCACAAACCGTGTTTGATTTAGAGTTCCAACTACATGTATCCATATAGGAGAAAACAGAGTGAAACCTAAATATGAAAACGATTTCTGCAAAGGAACGGTTTAACCTAGAAGAACGAAATTTGGTGAGCCAAGTGGGATTGGTGTACTGATCATTAAATGGAAGTATCATCAAGATTGCGTGAAAAAATGTTTGCTGAGATTTCAGGAAACTCGTAGTTTTTTGGAAGCTTGGCATCCCCTTTCAATGAAAGGGATTCTCGTCAGTCTCTGCTTGGGGCTACTTCAATAGCACACAAACCATAGCGACAGAACTTGGAACTACATTATTGTGCCAAGTTTCAAAGAGCTAGCACAAACCGTGTTTGATTTAGAGTTCCAACTACATGTATCCATATAGGAGAAAACAGAGTGAAACCTAAATATGAAAACGATTTCTGCAAAGGAACGGTTTAACCTAGAAGAACGAAATTTGGTGAGCCAAGTGGGATTGGTGTACTGATCATTAAATGGAAGTATCATCAAGATTGCGTGAAAAAATGTTTGCTGAGATTTCAGGAAACTCGTAGTTTTTTGGAAGCTTGACAACCCCTTTCAATGAACGAGTTCTTGTCAGTCTCTGCTTGGGGCTACTTCAATAGCACACAAACCTTAGCGATAGAACTTGGAACTACATTATTGTGCCAAGTTTCAAAGAGCTAGCAAAAACCGTGTTTGATTTAGAGTTCCAACTACATGTATCCATATAGGAGTAAACAGAGTGAAACCTAAATATGAAAACGGTTACTGCAAAGTACCGGTTTAACCTAGAAGAACGAGATTTGGTGAGCCAAGTGGGATTGGTGTACTGATCATTAAATGGAAGAATCATGAAGACTGGGTGAAAAAATGTTTGCTGAGATTTCAGGAAACTCGTAGTTTTTGGAAGCCTGGCAACCCCTTTCTATAAAAGGGATTCTCGTCAGTCTCTGCTTGGGGCTACTTCAATAGCACACAAACCATAGCGATAGAACTTGGAACTACATTATTGTGCCCAGTTTCAAAGAGCTAGCACAAACCGTGTTTGATTTAGAGTTCCAACTACATGTATCTATATAGGAGAAAACAGAGTGAATCCTAAACATGAAAACGGTTACTGCAAAGGAACGGTTTAACCTAGAAGAACGAAATTTGGTGAGCCAAGTGGGACTGGTGTACTGATCATTAAATGGAAGTATCATCAAGATTGGGTGAAAAAATGTTTGCTGAGATTTCAGGAAACTCGCAGTTTTTTGGAAGCCTCCAACCCCTTTCAATGAAAGTGATTCTCTTCAGTCTCTGCTTGGGGATACTTCAATAGCACACAAACCATAGTGATAGAACTTGGAACTACATTATTGTGCCAAGTTTCAAAGAGCTAGCACAAACCGTGTTTGATTTAGAGTTCCAACTACATGTATCCATATAGGAGAAAACAGAGTGAAACCTAAACATGAAAACGGTTACTGCAAAGGAACGGTTTAACCTAGAAGAACGAAATTTGGTGAGCCAAGTGGGATTGGTGTACTGATCATTACAAGGAAGTATCATCAAGATTGGGTGAAAAAATGTTTGCTGAGATTTCAGGAAACTCGTAGTTTTTTGGAAGCTTGGCAAACCCTTTCAATGAAAGGGATTCTCGTCAGTCTCTGCTTGGGGCTACTTCAATAGCACACAAACCATAGCGATAGAACTCGGAACTACATTATTGTGCAAAGTTTCAAAGAGCTAGCACAACCCGTGTTTGATTTAGAGTTCCAATTACATGTATCCATATAGGAGAAAACAGAGTGAAACCTAAACATGAAAACGGTTATTGCAAAGGAACGGTTAGACCTAGAAGAACGAAATTTGGTGAGCCAAGTGGTATTGGTTTACTGATGACTACCTGCAAGTATTATCAAGATTGGGTGAAAAAATGTTTGCTGAGATTTCAGGAAACTCGTAGTTTTTTGGAAGCCTGGCAACCCCTATCTATGAAAGGGATTCTCGTCAGTCTCTGCTTGGGGCTACTTCAATAGCACACAAACCATAGCGATAGAACTTGGAACTACATTATTGTGCCAAGTTTCAAAGAGCTAGCACAAACTGTGTTTTATTTAGAGTTCCAACTACATGTATCCATATAGGAGAAAACAGAGTGAAACCTAAACATGAAAACGGTTACTGCAAAGGAACGGTTTAACCTAGAAGAACGAAATTTGGTGAGCAAAGTGGGATTCGTGTACTGATCACTACCTGCAAGTATCATCAAGATTGGGTGAAAAAATGTTTGCTGAGATTTCAGGAAACTGGTAGTTTTTTGGAAGATTGGCAACCCCTTTCAATGAAAGGGATTCTCGTCAGTCTCTGCTTGGGGCTACTTCAATAGCACACAAACCATAGTGACAGAACTTGGAACAAGATTATTGTGCCAAGTTTCAAAGAGCTAGCACAAACCGTGTTTGATTTAGAGTTCCAACTACATGTATCCATATAGGAGAAAACAGAGTGAAACCTAAACATGAAAAGGGTTACTGCAAAGGAACGGTTTAACATAGAAGAACGAAATTTGGTGAGCCAAGTGGGATTCGTGTACTGATCACTACCTGCAAGTATCATCTAGATTGGGTGAAAAAATGTTTGCTGAGATTTCAGGAAACTCGTAGTTTTTTGGAAGCTTGGCAACCCCTTTCAATGAAAGGGATTCTCGTCAGTCTCTGCTTGGGGCTCCTTCAATAGCACACAAACCAAAGCGACAGAACTTGGAACACATTATTGTGCCAAGTTTCAAAGAGCTAGCACAAACCGTGTTTGATTTAGAGTTCCAACTACATGTATCCATATAGGAGAAAAATGAGTGAAACCTAAACATGAAAACGGTTACTGCAAAGGAACGGTTTAACCTAGAAGAACGAAATTTGGTGAGCCAAGCGGGAATCGTGTACTGATCACTACCTGCAAGTATCATCAAGATTGGGTGAAAAAATGTTTGCTGAGATTTCAGGAAACTCGTAGTTTTTTGGAAGCTTGGCAACCCCTTTCAATGAAAGGGATTCTCGTCAGTCTCTGCTTGGGGCTACATCAATAGCACACAAACCATAGCGACAGAACTTGGAACAACATTATTGTGCCAAGTTTCAAAGAGCTAGCACAAACCGTGTTTGATTTAGAGTTCCAACTACATGTATCCATATATAGAGAAATATGAGTGAAACCTAAACATGAAAAAGGTTACTGCAAAGGAACGGTTTAACCTAGAAGAACGAAATTTATTGAGCCAAGTGGGATTCATGTACTGATCACTACCTGCAAGTATCATCAAGATTGGGTGAAAAAATGTTTGCTGAGATTTCAGGAAACTCGCAGTTTTTTGGAAGCTTGGCAACCCCTTTCAATGAAAGGGATTCTCGTCAGTCTCTTCTTGGGGCTACTTCAATAGCACACAAACCATAGCGACAGAACTTGGAACTACATTATTGTGCCAAGTTTCAAAGAGCTAGCACAAACCGTGTTTGATTTAGAGTTCCAACTACATGTATCCATATAGGAGAAAACAGAGTGAAACCTAAACATGAAAACGGTTACTGCAAAGGAACGGTTAAACCTGGAAGAATGAAATTTGGTGTGCCAAGTGGGATTGGTGTACTGATCATAAAATGGAAGTATCATCATGATTTTGTGAAAAAATGTTTGCTGAGATTTCAGGAAACTCGTAGTTTTTTGGAAGCTTGGCATCCCCTTTCAATGAAAGGGATTCTCGTCAGTCTCTGCTTGGGGCTACTTCAATAGCACACAAACCATAGCGACAGAACTTGGAACTACATTATTGTGCCAAGTTTCAAAGAGCTAGCACAAACCGTGTTTGATTTAGAGTTCCAACTACATGTATCCATATAGGAGAAAACAGAGTGAAACCTAAATATGAAAACGATTTCTGCAAAGGAACGGTTTAACCTAGAAGAACGAAATTTGGTGAGCCAAGTGGGATTGGTGTACTGATCATTAAATGGAAGTATCATCAAGATTGCGTGAAAAAATGTTTGCTGAGATTTCAGGAAACTCGTAGTTTTTTGGAAGCTTGGCATCCCCTTTCAATGAAAGGGATTCTCGTCAGTCTCTGCTTGGGGCTACTTCAATAGCACACAAACCATAGCGACAGAACTTGGAACTACATTATTGTGCCAAGTTTCAAAGAGCTAGCACAAACCGTGTTTGATTTAGAGTTCCAACTACATGTATCCATATAGGAGAAAACAGAGTGAAACCTAAATATGAAAACGATTTCTGCAAAGGAACGGTTTAACCTAGAAGAACGAAATTTGGTGAGCCAAGTGGGATTGGTGTACTGATCATTAAATGGAAGTATCATCAAGATTGCGTGAAAAAATGTTTGCTGAGATTTCAGGAAACTCGTAGTTTTTTGGAAGCTTGACAACCCCTTTCAATGAACGAGTTCTTGTCAGTCTCTGCTTGGGGCTACTTCAATAGCACACAAACCTTAGCGATAGAACTTGGAACTACATTATTGTGCCAAGTTTCAAAGAGCTAGCAAAAACCGTGTTTGATTTAGAGTTCCAACTACATGTATCCATATAGGAGTAAACAGAGTGAAACCTAAATATGAAAACGGTTACTGCAAAGTACCGGTTTAACCTAGAAGAACGAGATTTGGTGAGCCAAGTGGGATTGGTGTACTGATCATTAAATGGAAGAATCATGAAGACTGGGTGAAAAAATGTTTGCTGAGATTTCAGGAAACTCGTAGTTTTTGGAAGCCTGGCAACCCCTTTCTATAAAAGGGATTCTCGTCAGTCTCTGCTTGGGGCTACTTCAATAGCACACAAACCATAGCGATAGAACTTGGAACTACATTATTGTGCCCAGTTTCAAAGAGCTAGCACAAACCGTGTTTGATTTAGAGTTCCAACTACATGTATCTATATAGGAGAAAACAGAGTGAATCCTAAACATGAAAACGGTTACTGCAAAGGAACGGTTTAACCTAGAAGAACGAAATTTGGTGAGCCAAGTGGGACTGGTGTACTGATCATTAAATGGAAGTATCATCAAGATTGGGTGAAAAAATGTTTGCTGAGATTTCAGGAAACTCGCAGTTTTTTGGAAGCCTCCAACCCCTTTCAATGAAAGTGATTCTCTTCAGTCTCTGCTTGGGGATACTTCAATAGCACACAAACCATAGTGATAGAACTTGGAACTACATTATTGTGCCAAGTTTCAAAGAGCTAGCACAAACCGTGTTTGATTTAGAGTTCCAACTACATGTATCCATATAGGAGAAAACAGAGTGAAACCTAAACATGAAAACGGTTACTGCAAAGGAACGGTTTAACCTAGAAGAACGAAATTTGGTGAGCCAAGTGGGATTGGTGTACTGATCATTACAAGGAAGTATCATCAAGATTGGGTGAAAAAATGTTTGCTGAGATTTCAGGAAACTCGTAGTTTTTTGGAAGCTTGGCAAACCCTTTCAATGAAAGGGATTCTCGTCAGTCTCTGCTTGGGGCTACTTCAATAGCACACAAACCATAGCGATAGAACTCGGAACTACATTATTGTGCAAAGTTTCAAAGAGCTAGCACAACCCGTGTTTGATTTAGAGTTCCAATTACATGTATCCATATAGGAGAAAACAGAGTGAAACCTAAACATGAAAACGGTTATTGCAAAGGAACGGTTAGACCTAGAAGAACGAAATTTGGTGAGCCAAGTGGTATTGGTTTACTGATGACTACCTGCAAGTATTATCAAGATTGGGTGAAAAAATGTTTGCTGAGATTTCAGGAAACTCGTAGTTTTTTGGAAGCCTGGCAACCCCTATCTATGAAAGGGATTCTCGTCAGTCTCTGCTTGGGGCTACTTCAATAGCACACAAACCATAGCGATAGAACTTGGAACTACATTATTGTGCCAAGTTTCAAAGAGCTAGCACAAACTGTGTTTTATTTAGAGTTCCAACTACATGTATCCATATAGGAGAAAACAGAGTGAAACCTAAACATGAAAACGGTTACTGCAAAGGAACGGTTTAACCTAGAAGAACGAAATTTGGTGAGCAAAGTGGGATTCGTGTACTGATCACTACCTGCAAGTATCATCAAGATTGGGTGAAAAAATGTTTGCTGAGATTTCAGGAAACTGTAGTTTTTTGGAAGATTGGCAACCCCTTTCAATGAAAGGGATTCTCGTCAGTCTCTGCTTGGGGCTACTTCAATAGCACACAAACCATAGTGACAGAACTTGGAACAAGATTATTGTGCCAAGTTTCAAAGAGCTAGCACAAACCGTGTTTGATTTAGAGTTCCAACTACATGTATCCATATAGGAGAAAACAGAGTGAAACCTAAACATGAAAAGGGTTACTGCAAAGGAACGGTTTAACATAGAAGAACGAAATTTGGTGAGCCAAGTGGGATTCGTGTACTGATCACTACCTGCAAGTATCATCTAGATTGGGTGAAAAAATGTTTGCTGAGATTTCAGGAAACTCGTAGTTTTTTGGAAGCTTGGCAACCCCTTTCAATGAAAGGGATTCTCGTCAGTCTCTGCTTGGGGCTCCTTCAATAGCACACAAACCAAAGCGACAGAACTTGGAACACATTATTGTGCCAAGTTTCAAAGAGCTAGCACAAACCGTGTTTGATTTAGAGTTCCAACTACATGTATCCATATAGGAGAAAATGAGTGAAACCTAAACATGAAAAAGGTTACTGCAAAGGAACGGTTTAACCTAGAAGAACGAAATTTATTGAACCAAGTGGGATTCATGTACTGATCACTACCTGCAAGTATCATCAAGATTGGGTGAAAAAATGTTTGCTGAGATTTCAGGAAATTCGCAGTTTTTTGGAAGCTTGGCAACCCCTTTCAATGAAAGGGATTCTCGTCAGTCTCTGCTTGGGGCTACTTCAATAGCACACAAACCATAGCGACAGAACTTGGAACTACATTATTGTGCCAAGTTTCAAAGAGCTAGCACAAACCGTGTTTGATTTAGAGTTCCAACTACATGTATCCATATAGGAGAAAACAGAGTGAAACCTAAACATGAAAACGGTTATTGCAAAGGAACGGTTAGACCTAGAAGAACGAAATTTGGTGAGCCAAGAGGTATTGGTTTACTGATGACTACCTGCAAGCATTATCAAGATTGGGTGAAAAAATGTTTGCTGAGATTTCAGGAAACTCGTAGGTTTTGGAAGCCTGGCAACCCCTATCTATGAAAGGGATTCTCGTCAGTCTCTGTTTGGGGCTACCTCAATAGCACACAAACCATAGCGATAGAACTTGGAACTACATTATTGTGCCAAGTTTCAAAGAGCTAGCACAAACTGTGTTTGATTTTGATTTCCAACTACATGTATCCATATAGGAGAAAACAGAGTGAAACCTAAACATGAAAACGGTTACTGCAAAGGAACGGTTTAACCTAGAAGAACGAAAGTTGGTCAGCCAAGTGGGATTCGTGTACTGATCACTACCTGCAAGTATCATCAAGATTGGGTGAAAAAATGTTTGCTGAGATTTCATGAAACTCGTAGTTTTTTGGAAGCTTGACAACCCCTTTCAATGAAAGGGATTCTCGTAAGTCTCTAGTTGGGGCTACTTCAATAGCACACAAAACATAGCGATAGAACTTGAAACTACATTATTGTGCCAAGTTTCAAAGAGCTAGCACAAACCGTGTTTGATTGAGAGTTCCAACTACGTGTATCCATATAGGAGAAAACATAGTGAAACCTAAATATGAAAACGATTTCTGCAAAGGAACGGTTTAACCTAGAAGAACGAAATTTGGTGAGCCAAGTGGGATTGGTGTACTGATCATTAAATGGAAGTATCATCAAGACTGGGTGAAAAAATGTTTGCTGAGATTTCAGGAAACTCGCAGTTTTTTGGAAGCCTGGCAACCCCTTTCTATGAAATGGATTCTCGTTAGTCTCTGCTTGGGGATACTTCAATAGCACACAAACCATAGCGATAGAACTTGGAACTACATTATTGTGCCAAGTTTCAAAGAGCTAGCACAAACCGTGTTTGATTTAGAGTTCCAACTACATGTATCTATATAGGAGAAAACAGAGTGAAACCTAAACATGAAAACGGTTACTGCAAAGGAACGGTTTAACCTAGAAGAACGAAATTTGGTGAGCCAAGTGGGATTCGTGTACTGATCACTACCTGCAAGTATCATCAAGATTGGGTGAAAAAATGTTTGCTGAGATTTCAGGAAACTCGTAGTTTTTTGGAAGCTTGGCAACCCCTTTCAATGAAAGGGATTCTCGTCAGTCTCTGCTTGGGGCTACTTCAATAGCACACAAACCATAGTGACAGAACGTGGAACAACATTATTGTGCCAAGTTTCAAAGAGCTAGCACAAACCGTGCTTGATTTAGAGTTCCAACTACATGTATCCATATAGGAGAAAACAGAGTGAAACCTAAACATGAAAACGGTTACTGCAAAGGAACGGTTTAACCTAGAAGAACGAAATTTGGTGAGCCAAGTGGGATTCGTGTACTGATCACTACCTGAAAGTATCATCTAGATTGGGTGAAAAAATGTTTGCTGAGAATTCAGGAAACTCGTCGTTTTTTGGAAGCTTGGCAACCCCTTTCAATGAAAGGGATTCTCGTCAGTCTCTGCTTGGGGCTACTTCAGTAGCACACAAACCATAGCTATAGAACTTGGAACTACATTATTGTGCCAAGTTTCAAAGAGCTAGCAGAAACCGTGTTTGATTTAGAGTTCCAAATACATGTATCCATATAGGAGAAAAGAGAGTGAAACCTAAACATGAAAACGGTTACTGCAAAGGAACGGTTTAACCTGGAAGAACGAAATTTGGTGAGCCAAGTGGGATTGGTGTACTGATCATTAAATGGAAGTATCATCATGATTTTGTGAAAAAATGTTTGCTGAGATTTCAGGAAACTTGTAGTTTTTTGGAAGCATGGCAACCCCTTTCAATGAATGGGATTCTCGTCAGTCTCTGCTTGGGGCTACTTCATTAGCACACAAACCATAGCGACAGAACTTGGAACAACATTATTGTGCCAAGTTTCAAAGAGCTAGCACAAACCGTGTTTGATTTAGAGTTCCAACTACATGTATCCATATAGGAGAAAACAGAGTGAAACCTAAACATGAAAAAGGTTACTGCAAAGGAACGGTTTAACCTAGAAGAACGAAATTTATTGAGCCAAGTGGGATTCATGTACTGATCACTACCTGCAAGTATCATCAAGATTGGGTGAAAAAATGTTTCCTGAGATTTCAGGAAACTCGTAGTTTTTTGGAAGCTTGGCAACCCCTTTCAATCATAGGGATTCTCGTCAGTCTCTGCTTGGGGCTACTTCAATAGCACACAAACCATAGCGATAGAACTTGGAACTACATTATTGTGCCAAGTTTCAAAGAGCTAGCACAAACCGTGTTTGATTTAGAGTTCCAACTACATGTGTCCATATAGGAGAAAACAGAGTGAAACCTAAACATGAAAACGGTTACTGCAAAGGAACGGTTAAACCTGGAAGAACGAAATTTGGTGAGCCAAGTGGGATTGGTGTACTGATCATTAAATGGAAGTATCATCATGATTTTGTGAAAAAATGTTTGCTGAGATTTCAGGAAACTCGTAGTTTTTTGGAAGCTTGGCATCCCCTTTCAATGAAAGGGATTCTCGTCAGTCTCTGCTTGGGGCTACTTCAATAGCACACAAACCATAGCGACAGAACTTGGAACTACATTATTGTGCCAAGTTTCAAAGAGCTAGCACAAACCGTGTTTGATTTAGAGTTCCAACTACATGTATCCATATAGGAGAAAACAGAGTGAAACCTAAATATGAAAACGATTTCTGCAAAGGAACGGTTTAACCTAGAAGAACGAAATTTGGTGAGCCAAGTGGGATTGGTGTACTGATCATTAAATGGAAGTATCATCAAGATTGCGTGAAAAAAATGTTTGCTGAGATTTCAGGAAACTCGCATTTTTTTGGAAGCCTGGCAACCCATTTTTATGTAAGGGATTCTCGTAAGTCTCTGCTTGGGGCTACTTCAATAGCACACAAACCATAGCGATAGAACTTGGAACTACATTATTGTGCCAAGTTTCAAAGAGCTAGCACAAACCGTGTTTGATTTAGAGTTCCAACTACATGTATCCATACAGGAGAAAGCAGAGTGAAACCTAAACATGAAAACGGTTACTGCAAAGGAAGGTTTAACCTACAAGAACGAAATTTGGTGAGCCAAGTGGGATTCGTGTACTGATCACTACCTGCAAGTATCATCAAGATTGGGTGAAAAAATGTTTGCTGAGATTTCAGGAAACTCGTAGTTTTTTGGAAGCATGGCAACCCCTTTCAATGAAAGGGATTCTCCTCAGTCTCTGCTTGGGGCTACTT